>NW_027256890.1:13962459-14032459 GCF_029215685.1 Pituophis catenifer annectens
AATGGAGAGGAGGCTTAATGATTTTTACGACTCCTAGCTGCTTTGAGATGCTTTTCCATGTAAAGGCTTCCCTTTTAAAAAATAAAATAAAAACAGAAGCAGCTCCCGATCTCTCGGACCAGGGTGGGGCTGTGCAAAGTTTGGCTTTCCTGGGGCGGGGGGGGGGGCGTTTAAGTTGCACTATTCTGCATAGACCCTCACCTCTCTCTCTCTCTCTCTCTCTCTCTCTCTGTCTCTCTCTCTCTCTCTTTCTCTGTCTCTCTGTCTCTCTCTCTGTCTCTCTGTCTCTTTCTCTGTCTCTCTCTCTCTCTCTCTCTCTCTCTCTCTCTCTCTCTCTCCCCCCTTCCCACCAAAGGGATAATCCACCCTTCTCCTCTGCTGCCTCCCTGCTCAGCCTGGACTTGCGCCTCTGAGTAAGCATTTACTCCCCGCCAATCAGGGAAGCTGGACTGGACAGCCCAACCCCCTCCCTCCTTCCCTCCCTCCCCCTCCCCCTTCTGCCACCCCTGTCCTGCCAGCTCTCCATGGGGGAGATGTGCCTTAACCTCATGGGCCACCTCTGCTTACGGCCCCATCACAGCGAGGTCTCCATCACCTGGCAAGGTCAGGAGGACTTCTCAGCTCAGAAGGTGGGCTGACGGGCTGGGCTGGGGCTGGGGCTGGGGGCTCAGCGGACGGCTTTCCCCCGAAAGGAACGGTGGCTACGAAGCAGGTGGGGAGGGGGAGGGAAGGAGAAGACCCCACCCAGGGCTGTAGGGAAGCAATCCTTCACGAGGATTTGCCCGTCGCTCATTGTCCCTGAATGTCCTTCCCTTTAAAAAGGAGATTTGCTTTCAAATCCCCGAGCTCGGGATCAATTTAGCCCAGAGGTTAGCTTTTCCTGGAGAAGGAAGGAAGGAAGGAAGGAAGGAAGGAGGGGAAAAATTCTCTTTTTTTAAGAGCTGGAGAGGATAGGTGGTCTCTCTCCGGCTCTAATTGTCGAACTGTTTCTGGACCTCGTGAAAAGGAAAGGAGCCAATTGTCACCCGGGCGGCTTTTTGCTTTGCTGGACCGCTGTGGAAGGTATCGGTATGTGCATCCCTTGTACGCTTGTTCCAAAGCGGTGCCTTTGGGAAGCTCCAACAAGTAGGACTGATGGCGATGGGCAGGATTGTAAAAAACAAGAGATGCAAACTCTCCTTTTGCCCCAAAAAAGGGGAGAAATGCTACGTTTATTTTTTATTTTATTTTGAATTTGTATACCGCCCTTCTCCCTGAGGACTCAGGGCGGTGAACAGCCAAATAAAAACATCAAAATACAATATTAAAATACAGTTAAAATATATATAGATAGATAGATTTGGCCCCATTAATTAAAACGATGACCAAAACAAAACAATTAAAAACCCTTAAAAAGAATTAGGCCAGCTCGGCTTGTTATGTTAAGGTAGGTGCAAAGAAAGGCGCTGACCCTATTTTGAATTTATTTCGGGATGTTCATATTTTAGAACTCTTGAAAGATTTGCGATTGGAGTTGGGAGTTGGGTATTTGGAGAGCTGGTGTAGATTTTATGGTAGTCGGCCTTTCCCAAATGATGGGATTCTTGCTCTTATTAGGGAGCGATGGGGTTTTTTTTTTTCCCCCTGAACCAGTATTAACTCCAGCGGCTTCTAAAAGTTAAATAAACCGGGCTTGGGAAATAAATGATACCACTTTCTGTAAATGTAAATGTAATTTGCTGGCATATTGGAGGCCATTTGCTGATTTCCCCCTTGAGAAATATCAAGGGAAGGGTTTTGATTCTCTTCGGCTGTTGTTTTCAAGAGATGAATGGATACGGAAATCTAGCAAATTGATTGCACGTACCCGTAAATACAAATGTAACTTGATATTATTTACAAAAACTGAAGACACCGTTGTCATCTTCTAAATTTCTTTTCTTTTCTTTTCTTTTTTTTAAAACTACAGTGAGGTGATTTGAAACACTGTTTTGGGGATTTGAAGTAGTTATCAATATCTTCCATAGTTTTAAAAAGTTTTTTTTCCGCCCAGTTTATTTCACTATGAAATATCGATGGCTTTGGAAGTGTCTGTCATATATTTAAGAGTGTTAAAATTTATCTGGATGATGTGCATTAATTATTTTTTTAATTTCGTTCCGTCGTTCCCTGAAAACCTATCTTTTTCAGCAAGCCGGGTTGGCTTAGAACAAATTTTTAAATTCTTTTAATTAGTTTGTGATTCTTAACTTCGGGCCAAATTTATATATATTTTTAAATGTTTTAATATTTGTATTCTATGTTTTTTATCTTGGCTGTACACCGCCCTGAGTCCTCAGGGAGAAGGGCGGTATATAAATTGGAATTAAATTAAATTAAAATTTCATCTTATGGAGAGGAGCCTTGCAATGCATGTATCGTATCTTCCACGCTTGGATATTTACAAATCCTGAAATATACCTTGTTTTCCCCAAAATAAGACCTCCCCCTGATAATAAGCCCAATTGGGCTTTTGAGTGCATGGCAATAAGGCCGAGCGCTTATTTCAGGGTTCAAAAAAATATATAAGACAGGGTCTTATTTTCAAGGAAACATGTTATTCCAGAAATCAGTTTTTTCAATTCACTTTATTTCAAGATCGCTCAAATACTTATTGCCTTTCTATTTTTGGCTGAAGTTCATTGTATTGTTTTTAATTAGGAAGATAAACATATGAGAAAATGTGGGAAAAGAAGGCACATATATGCAGGAATACAGGCAGAAAAATATTTTCAATCCGTATCTCAGTATATACTGAATTTAATACGGTTGGAAGAAATATCCTTCTGGGTTCTGCTCCAAGTGGGGAAAAAGACACTGGAAACATGGAGACTGCTTGGAAAGATGGTTTAATGGTGGACAGGATCACATGGTTTGAGTGCCTGAACAGAAAAGGGGTGAGATGCAGGGAGTCCCCGAGTTTTATGCTCTCTCTGGCTTTGAATTTCCTGGGGCCCCGAAAGAGTATCCTGATTGGTTGTCAGAGTCCCAGGGGGTGGGGGTCTTAGCTAGCCTTGCTGGCTGATGTCATCTTCTCAGGTGCCATGTGGTGAGTTTCTGTCCTAGATGGGTCCCGTTGTGTTTGCAGATGAAGGTCCATTGACAAAGATTGAGTTTCTGCCTCTGGCCCATTAACAAAGTGGGGGGGGGAGGCAGGAAGGTGGGAGCTGCTTTGTCTTTAAAACATGTTTCTCCATTTCTCATCCAGGGAAATACAATATTCTGCCTTTTTAATATTTCCTAAAATATTTCGTTCTTCCAGAAAGGGGTGGGTGCTAACTTCCTACAATACTATATAAATTTATTTATTAAGAAGAGACTGGACAGCCACTTGTCTGAAATAGTATAGGGCCGTGATGCCGAACCTATGCCACGGGTGGCACAGATGGCACGTGGAGCCATATCGGTGGGCACAATGGGTGCCCCGGCCAGCTGATTTTCAGGCCTTCTGGGCCCACCAGAAGTCAGGAAACACACTGTTTCCGGCCTCCGTAGGGCCTCTGGGGAGGTGGAGAAGGCCGTTTTTGCCCTCCCCAGGCTCCTAGAAAGGCTCTGGAGCCTCGGCAAAGCGAAAAAAAACGGGCCTAACGGGCCCACTGTGCCATTGCGTGCCAAAAGTGGGGGAAGCATGGGGGGTGCGGGGCGCATAGAATTATGGATGTGGGCACGCGTACGTGTGACCCCACTGCGTTCCCCTCGCTTTTGGCACACGATGGCAAAAAGGTTAGCCATCACTGGTGTAGGGCTGGACTAGAAGACCTCCAAGGTCCCTTCAGCTTTCTATTCTCTTCTAAGTTCTAATGGCTGCGCGAAACGGGAAATGGGAGATAAGGCCTAATGAGTGTAAGTAAGCAATAAAAAGGCAATAATTGAACATAATATTGGGCGGTGATTTCATTTATATCCGCTTGCTGTGACAGAACAAGGGGGTTGCCACAGATATCCCATTTCGGTTAATATTTAAACAAAGCTGCAAGGTTATCCTCAGCTCCGTAGGCCTGGGCTTTTATTAGTATTTATTCAGAACGAACATGCATATTGATTGATTTTATAATTAGTGCCTGAATGAGCCCCAGATGACTGCACGGGGAGGAGGAATGCTATCTCTTCTTTAATTAGGTTTTCCTTCTGTTGGCTTTGCTCCTCTCTGCAGACAGGCTGAGAAGACAAACCTTTCGGTTAGAGAGAGGTTTGGGAAGCTGACGTTTGCAGAGTTGTGCCCCTGCCTCTTGAGGTTAGGACAAGAAGCAACAGGTGGAAATTCATCAAGGAGGGAAGCAACTTAGAACTAAGGAGGAATTTCCTGACAGTGAGAACAATGAATCAGTGGAACTCCTTGCCTCCAGAAGTTGTAAATGCTCCAACACTGGAAGTTGTAAAGAAGTTTTGGATAGACCTTGTCTGAAGTGGGTGGGGTCTAGAGGGGCTGTAGAGCTCAGGTCCTGCCAACGCTGTCGCCTGCTCTCTTAGCGTCTCTCGTTCCCTTCTCCTTCCCTTCCTTCCCTTCCCTTCGCCTTCCCTTCCCTTCCCTTTCCTTCCCTTCTTCCTTCCCTTCCTTCCCTTCCATTCTACTCTCTTCTCTTCTCTTCTCTTCTCTTCTCTTCTCTTCTCTTCTCCTTCTCTTCTTCTCTTCTCTCTTCTCTTCTCTTCTCCTCTCCTCTCCTCTCCTCCTCTCCTCTCCTCCTCTCCTCTCCTCTCCTCTCCTCTCCTCTCCTCTCCTCTCCTCTTCCCTTCCCTTCTCCTTCCCTTCCCTCCCTTCCTTCTACTCTCTTCTCTTCCTCTTCTCTTCTCTTCTCTTCTCTTCTCTTCTCCTTCTCTTCTCTTCTCTTATTCTCTTCTCTTCTCTTCTCTTCTCTTCTCCTTCTCTTCCGTTCCATTCCATTCTACTCTCTTCTCCTTCTCCTCCTTCTCTTTTCTTCTCTGATTCAATTTGATTCAATTATTCTATTCTATTCTATTCTATTCTATTCTATTCTATTCTATTCTATTCTATTCTATTCTATTCTATTCTATTCCATTCCATTCCATTCCATTCCATTCCATTCCATTCCATTCCATCCCATCGGTTGATTGTTCTCCGTGTCAGGAAATTCCTCCTTTATTTCCAGGTTGAATCTCTCTCCTTGTTCACTTTTGCCGTCCATCCTTCCTTGCCTGTTCTTTTCAAGTCCTCGAAAAGCTGTGTGTCAAAATACTGTTGCAGGATACCGGCAAGGGAAGGGTTTAAACCTTTTGATGCACTGTCCTAGGCAAGAAGTCCTGCAAACAACCTCCAGAAGGATTTTAAAGAGACAGGGGCCTTTTCACATCACCTTTCCAGGTAGAGCTGTCATCCTTCCTTTGCTCCCCGCCGGCTTTCTTTCCCCGAAGGAGCGGCGCACGGTGGTAGACGGTTTCCCTGCTGGGTTTTCTGGGGGAGGGGAGGGGGAGAGACCGCCAGTCCTCGGGCCAGCGCGGAGGGAGTTAAGCATGGCATCTTGTTCTACCGAAGTAGGGGTTGCCGGGAGATCCATGGGGCTCAGCCTTTTGGAGAGCGGCTCAGCATATGGGCAGAATCTGTAATGGGCTTCTGTGCTTCTAAACAAGGATGCTTCCTTATCCAAGGAATCCTGGTAAATCCTGGTATTTGCCTTGGTCTGATTTTCTGAAAGGCATGCCCAGGATTGTAGCTTCCGCCAGAGCCATCCGGCAGCGGGCATGAAGAGCCGGAGCTGTTGGGAGACGGGATCCGTCAGCTCCTTCTGCAACTCCGGCTGCCTGAATAAAATGAAGAAGGGTTAGTCGGGCCTTGGTGGGTCCTTCTCTCTCCCCCCCCCCCCGCCGACCCCCTCAAGACAGCCTTCCGTTTATTGGGGTCCCACCCTTCCCCTTTCTGGCTGGGGCTCGGTCCTTGCCGCAATGATCCCGTTCGGTCCAACGGAGGTGATGTTGGAAAGGGCCAGGGTTTGGTTTGGTTTAAATACACTCTCTCTCTCTCTCTCTCTCTTCTCACACACACACACACACACACACTGTCTCTCTCTCTCTGTCTCTCTTTCTCTCACACACACATACTCTCTCTGTCTCTCTCTGTCTCTTTCTCTCTCTTTCTCTCTCTCTCACACACACACACACATACATACACACACACACTCTCTCTGTATCTCTCTCTCTCTCTTTCTCTCTCTCACACACACACATACTCTGTCTCTCTCTCTCTTTCTTTCTCTCACACCACATACTCTCTGTCTCTCTCACACACTCTGTCTCTCTTTCTCTCTCTCACACACACACACATACTCTGTCTTTGTCTCTCTTTCTCTCACACACATTCTCTGTGTCTCTCTTTCTCTCACACACATTCTCTCTCTCTGTCTCTTTCTCTCTCACACACATACTCTCTCTGTCTCTCTCTGTCTCTTTCTCTCTCACAAACACACACACACATACTCTCTGTTTCTGTCTTTCTGTCTCTCACACACTCTCTCTGTCTCTCTCTCTTTCTCTCACACACATACTCTGTCTCTCTGTCTCTCTTTCTCTCTCACAAACACACATACTCTCTCTCTCTCACACACTCTCTCTCTCTTTCTCTCTCAAACACATACTCTCTCTGTGTCTCTCTGTCTCTCTCTTTCTCTCACACCACATTCTCTCTCTGTCTCTCTTTCTCTCACACACACATACTCTCTGTCTCTCTCTGTCTCTCTCTCTTTCTCACAAACACATACTCTCTGTCTCTGACTCTCTTTCTCACATACACACACATACTCTGTCTGACTCTCTTTCTCTCTCTCTCTCTTTCTGTCTTCTCACACACACTCTCTGTCTCTCTCTTTCTGTCTCTCTCTCACACCAATACTCTTTCTCTCTCTCTCTGTCTCTTTCTCTCTCTCATAGAACACACACACTCTCTCTGTCTCTGCTTCTTTCTCTCTCACGCACACATACTCTCTGTCTCTGTCTCTCTTTCTCTCTCACACACATACTCTCTCTGTCTCTCTCTGTCTCTTTCTCTCTCACAAACACACACACACATACTCTCTGTCTCTGTCTTTCTGTCTCTCTCTCACACACTCTCTCTGTCTCTCTCTCTTTCTCTCACACACATACTCTGTCTCTCTGTCTCTCTTTCTCTCTCACAAACACACATACTCTCTGTCTCTCTCTCACACACTCTCTCTCTCTTTCTCTCTCAAACACATACTCTCTCTGTGTCTCTCTGTCTCTCTCTTTCTCTCACACACATTCTCTCTCTGTCTCTCTTTCTCTCACACACACATACTCTCTGTCTCTGTCTCTCTTTCTCACATACACACACATACTCTGTCTGTCTCTCTTTCTCTCTCTCTCACACACATACTCTCTGTCTCTCTCTCACTCTCTCTCTCTCTTTCTGTCTCTCACACACACTCTCTGTCTCTCTCTTTCTGTCTCTCTCTCACACCAATACTCTTTCTCTCTCTCTCTCTCTCTTTCTCTCTCTCATAGACACACACACACTCTCTCTGTCTCTGCTTCTTTCTCTCTCACACACACATACTCTCTGTCTCTGTCTCTCTCTGTCTCTCTCTCCCCTTTCTCTCTCACACACACATACTCTCTCTGTCTCTCTTCTCTCTCTCTGTCTCTGTCTCTGTCTCTGTCTCTCTCTCTCTCTCTCTCTCTCTCTCTTCCCCCCCCCCACTGGAGGAGTTATTCCTGGTTGGGAAACACTGGGGGCATTCCTGCTGGAATTAAGTGTTTGTTCTTAAGGTGAGAAGAGCAGTAAAAGTTGGACTAACAATCAAAGCCAAACGTTGACAGCAGGAAGGTGGTTTCATCCTTTATAATTCGGGGGGGGGGGGCGCATCTCGGGGGGGGGGCATCAAGAGTTAACTCTGGTGCTGAAGTGACTCCCAGGGGGAGTTGAGTGTGCATTTGACAAAATGAGTGTACGTTTAAAAGAAAAACAAAAAACCCGGAAGTACGTGGTTCTAATTTTTTTTTTTAAGGGAGGGGAAGAAACAAGGGGTCCCATCATTCCTTCCTTTAACACAAGGATGCGGGTTTTGTGATATGCAAAGATCGCAAGCCCCCTTCACCAACAATCTGCATTGTGCCGTCCCCGTTTGGTAGACTTCAAAAGGCTCACAATCACAGGTCGTAAATATTTATGGCCTCTTGTGAAAATTCAGCATCCGCCTGAATTTTTGAAAAGCGGAAGAGACTCTTAAGTAGGTCGAGTCACAAAGTGAATGTAAATCCTTAAAACTTCAGAAAGTGTTTTCTGGATCGTGACGAAAAGTGGCTCTCGGAATATTTCCCGCTTTCCCTTTAGGATGGACAGAACATCCTACTTTGCCTACTGACAGAGATCTTATGAATTCTTGACGGCGAAGTGTTTTGAGGCTGCCTTCGCTGGTCCCAGATGTGCAAGGGGGGGCAGTATGGATTTTGTCATCCAAAATGTGGATACCTCGCTTTGGAAGGTGTGGATCGTGCTTTTTTTAATAGGTTAAAAACCAAAGGCACATGCGTATTTTTATTTTATTAATTTATATAACTTGAACGTCGTGACGTGGGGCGTTTTGTAACAAACCGGAGAAAGTCAAACTAAAAGAACAGTTCCAGTCAAAAGCCAGACCCTCATAAATAGCCAATTGGGACTCTAATCCATGCTTCGCGCTCTCCTCCACTCTTCCCCCCAGGGCCCATCGGTATTTGGGTCCGTGACAATTCTCCATGGCCGTGGCCAGCGTGCCGTGGCCAACTCTCTGCGGGACAAGAGTTACGAAGAAATAGTGGAATAGGATCATTAAGGAAAGGACGCAACAGGAGGGACAGGATAAAATGTGAATGGCGAAACATTAAGGCAAGTTTTTTGATTGATTTTAAACAATTAAATAGAATGGTTAAATTGTCCTGCAGCGAGTTTGTCCCAAGGCAAGTTGGCCATGGTGAGTTGGCTGTGGAGAGTTGGCTTGTGTCTAGTTGTTCTGGTGTGCAGTGCTCTATAGCCTCGTTTTGAGGGTAGGAGTTGAAAGAGTTGATGTCCAGGATGTGAGGGGTCTGTAGATATTTTCCCAGCCCTCTTTTTGACTCGTGCAGTAGACAGGTCCTCCATGGAAGGCAGGTTGGTAGCCATGGTTTTTTCTGCCGTTCTAATGATCCTCTGAAGTCGGTGTCTATCTTGTTGGGTTGCAGAGCCAAACCAGACAGTTATGGAGGTGCAGATGACAGACTCCATCATTCCTCTGTAGAACTGGATCAGCAGCTCCTTGGGCAGTTTGAGCCCAATTGCTGTTTTTAGTCCTTTTGTTATATATTGTGTGTTACTTGTATTCTAGAATCACAATGCAATCTTGTACTTCGGTCAATACATTAGGCATGTTACTGTGATTCAAGAGGTTAATGGAAGGAATGACTCACAATCATGTTTACCAACACTGTAATGTGTTAAAAAAAAAAATCAGGCTGTTAAACCCTGGTCCTGTTGTGTTACATGTTTGGCCCAGTTAACACTTGCTTCCCCCCCCGATCCTCCTGAGTCTTCCTTCCCCAGTGAAGCATGCAAGGGACAAAACCACTTAATTCTTTGAGTTGACGCTTGTTTAGTTCCGTTAATATTTTATTTATTTATTTTATTTTATTTGTCGGACATGTACTAGATAAGAGGTATAAATATGAACATGGACATGAACGAAGGAAATGAGTACCAATAAATGGGGAGAGTAGGACAGGGACGGAAGGCACGCTGGTGCGCTTATGCGCGCCCCCTTTACGGACCTCAGGAATGGGGTGAGGTCCACGGTAGACAGTTTGAGGTTGAAGGGGTGGGGGTTTGAGGAAGTGACAACGGAGTCAGGTAGTGCATTCCAGGCGTTGACCACTCTGTTGCTGAAGTCATATTTTCTGCAAACGAGTTTGGAACGGTTTACCTTGAGTTTGTATCGATTGTTTGCCCCGTGTATTATTGTGGTTGAAGCTGAAGTAGTTACTGATAAGTAGGACATTGTAGCAGATAATTTTGTGTACAACATTTAGGTCAGACCGTAGGCGGCGTAGTTCTAGGTTTTCCAATCCCAAAATTTCGAGCCTGGTGGCATAAGGTATTCCGTTGTGAGCAGAGGAGTGGAGGACCCTTCTCGTGAAGTACCTCTGGACTTGCTCAATCGTGTTAATGTCCGATATACCGTGTGGATTCCAGGCAGACGAGCTGTATTCGAGAATTGGTCCGGCAAAAGTTTTGTATGCCCTAGTTTACAGTACAATGTTACCGGAGGCCCTATAAAGTGGTATTAACACTTCACGTGATCTTGATTCTATCTCTCTGTTGATGCAGCCTAGAACTGTGTTGGCTTTTTTGGCAGCTGCTGCACACGGCTGGCTCCTATTTACATGGTTGTCCACTAGGACTCCAAGATCCATCTCACAGTTACTGCTTCAGTGACTCCATCCAGTCACCTCCTTCTCTGCCGTCCTCTTCTTCTTTTGCCCTCAGTCGTTCCCAGCATTAGGCTCTTCTCCAGGGAGTCCTTCCTTCTCATCATTATTGCTTAACCCACTGTAAGCCGCCCTGAGTCTCCGGAGAAGGGCGGCATATAAATTAATTAATAAATAAAAAATTAGGTGGCCAAAGGATTTGAGTTTCCTCTTCGGGATCTGGCCTTCTAAAGAGCAGTCAGGGTTGATCTCCTCTAGGACCGACCGGTTGGATGGCCTTGCAGTCCAAGGGACTCGCAGGAGTCTTCTCCAGCACCAGAGTTCAAAGGCCTCCATTCTTTGGTGCTCAGCCTTCCTTATGGTCCAACTTTCACAGCCATCCATTGCAACTGGGAACACCATGGCATTGACTGTATGCACTTTTGTTGGCAGGGTGATGTCTCTGCTTTTTAGTATACTCTTTAGATTTGCCATGGCTTTCCTCCCCAGGAGACTGGAGATAGATGATGCCATATCCCTCCCCCTCGGTTGAGAGAGGGCATAGAATAGATGGCCTCTTTTGACCCCTCTTTCAAACCAGCCATCCTCTGGTGGCCTCAACGACTCTCTAAAAGGATGCAAATGACCAGCTGTCTGCAAGGAGAATAAATCCTTCCATTCCTCACCATCCCGTCAGAGCCGAAGAAGCTTCTCGGTTGAGAAGCGAAACGTCTTCAAAGAAAAACCAGAAAGTCCAGTGGCCTCTTGAAAAAGCACTTTTAAGACATCTGGGCTCTTCTCTTTCTATACCACGTTTCCCCGAAAATAAGACCCTGTTATATTTTTTTGAACCCCGAAATAAGTGCATGGCCTTATTTTCAGGGAGGTCTTATTTTTGGGGGGGCATGTGGAGCAAGACGGGGCTCCTTTTGACATGTTACCTGATTTCCAGCTCTGTCTCTCTAACTAGGAGGAAATAGTGGGGACCGGCTGCACACACGTTTAAATATTTTCGGAGAGGGCTTATTTTGGGGAGTTATTTTTTTTTAAAATTTGATTTATATGCCGCCCTTCTCCGGAGACTCAGGGCGGCTTACAATGCGCTAAGCAATAGCCTTCATCCTTTTGTATATTTATACAAAGTCAGCTTATTGCCCCCACAAACTGGGTCCTCAATTTACCTACCTTAGAAAGGATGGAAGGCTGAGTCAACCTTGAGCCTGGCGAGATTCGAACCTGCAGTAATTGCAGTCAGCTGGTCTTAATAACAGGGTGCTTTAGACCACTGTACTACCAAGGCTCATTTTAGCGCATGTGCTCAAAATCCTGATTGGGCTTATTATCCAGGGAGGTCTTATTTTCGGGGAAACATGGTAGCATCTTCCTGGCGTCATTTAAGAGAGCTTTTCTCGCCTCCCGCTCATCCACTCCCATCCCAGGCATGAACTGGGGTAGTTATCGAAGCTTCCGGCATAAAGTCCTCGGGCAGCAAAAGAAATTGGTTGGGAGTTGAGTCTTATTAATATTAAAACTACCTTTTATGGGGGCCCCCAGGAAGAAGGGTATAACCTGGCTTTGTTCCCTGCCCTTCCTGCGGTACGGTGTTATCTTGCAAAGATCCAAGAACGGAAAATGCATTTAAATCATGATTAAAAATTTATCTTTAGTGACATACTTAGAAAAGCAAAGAGGGAACAAGAGACACGCGTGTCCTCCCGCTTGGGAATCCGATCCGCCGAGGAAGGGCAAGCAGGCCAGAGTCATCCCGGGCTAGAGGAAGTAACTAACAGTCCACTTGCGGACTTGAATTTCTTCATTGTTCCTCATCGCTTCCTCCTCCGATGCGATGAGTGATTGCTCCGAGCTTCCGCTGCCTTTGAGTTGTTTTGTGGAGGAGAAATGGGTATTTTTGGGAAGGTCGCTCCAAGCTTCTCTCCCTCTCTCTCTCTCTTACAGAGGGGTCTGTAAATATTTTCCCAGCCCTCTTTTTGACTCGTGCAGTAGACAGGTCCTCCATGGAAGGCAGGTTGGTAGCCATGGTTTTTTCTGCCGTTCTAATGATCCTCTGAAGTCCACGTCTGTCTTGTTGGGTTGCCGAGCCAAACCAGACAGTTATGGAGGTGCAGATGACAGACTCCATCATTCCTCTGTAGAATTGGATCAGCAGCTCCTTGGGCAGTTTGAGCTTTCTGAGTTGGCGCAGAAAGAACATTCTTTGTTGTGTTTTTTTGATGATGTTGGGTGTCCATAGCAGGTTGTGAGAAGCCAACTATTGACATGTTTTTCAGTAAAACACAATGAAACAATTTCTATAATGTATGAATAAGGGCTCTGGTTTCTTAAGCCAAGGCACCTCCATCCGTTTCAGCACTGTTGTCCTGTTGCTGAGGTCAGATGGGGGAAAGAGGGAGATTATTTTATTTTTATTACACTTTTTAAAATTTTATTTTTCTGTCCAGTTTGATCTAGTGATTAAGACACCAAACTAGAAACTGGAAGTTAATAAATTCTAGATGATGATGATTATGAAGACCCTATTATTCCACCAGGCCGGACTAACAACACAATAGCTTTTAAATTGGGATATTTAAATTTATTGGGGTTTTAAATCTGAGCCACTTTATTTAATTATTTTAAATTTTATATTGTTGTTTTGTTTGTGTTTTTAAACAGGCTGTACACCGCCCTGAGTCCTTCGGGAGAAGGGCGGTATAGAAATAAAATTATTATTATTATTATTATTATTATTATTATTATTATTATTATTATTATTATTATTATTATTATTATTATTTTCACCTTAAACATAGATCCCCTCTTACAGTATCTCTCCTCTTGCAAAATCTCTGTATTTAAAACAAGAAATACTGTATTTGGGTTAGAATACCCTGTTTCCCTGAAAATAAGACCCAACCAGAAAATAAGCCCTAGCATGATTTTTCAGGATGCTCGTAATATAAGCCCTGACCCCAAAAATAAGCCCTAGTTAAGATCGTCAACCAGACGGAGGCGTTTAGTACTGTATTTCCCCCCAAAATAAGACCTAACTGGAAAATAAGCCATAATGCGTCTTTTTGAACAAAAATTAATATAAGACCTGGTCTTATTTTGTGGGAAATGCTGTAGAATGAGTTGGAAGGGACCTTGGAGGTCTTCTAGTCCAGCCCCCTTCTCATGCAGGAGAACCTATACCCTTATAGATCAGTGACTGTCTCTAGACTCTTCTTTAAAAACATCCAGTGATAGAGCGCCCCTCCCCCCCATTTCTGCAGGCAAGGTTTAATTTAATTCAAAATGCATTAAATTGGGGGGCTCAAAACTTGTAAATCTGGACTATCGATAGCCCAAGAGAGTAATGCAAGACCTTGGCATGACCTTTCTAACTTGCATCCCAGGACAAGCCAAGCTTAGCTTTGCAAACCATTGTCAAACCGGGCTAGGCCAGCAGAATCTCCTCCTCCTCCTTTGCACCCCCATCTTTACGTTCCCCCGGGAGACTCTCTCTTCGTAAAATCTGATTTTCTGCTGGTTTCTCTGCCGTTCCGGAGACTCCCAGCAACCGCAGCTGAGCTGGTTTGGACTGAGCCCAAGGAGACCGATTGCAAATCTTCTTTCATTGAGAGATATAAATACCTCTGTGTGGCCATGAAGGAAAGGGAGCAACGGCTGACTTGCTTTGTTTCTCTAACAATGGGCTTGGGCTGTCTTTTTTTTTCTGCAGCTCAGCCGGTTTCTTCGGCCTTTCTCTCGGCACATTGTGACTCTTCTGCAGCTTAATAGAGGGGCCGAATCCCCATTGTTTTCTTTCCTTTTGTCTGTTTAACCCCATTCCCCCACCAATACACCAACACATCCCCCCCCCAGGAGAATAAGATAGGATAGGATACGACAGGACAGGACAAGATTTAACAGGGTTATTTTACAAAAGAGTAGGGAGTTGTTTCCCCCAAACCCCTACCCACCCCACCAGAAAACAAACAGCAATGGGTTTAAAAATCCGCTCCATCGTTTTTTATGCCGAAAGGCGCGAGATGTATCGTTTATCCTTCAAAATTCAGAGCTGGTCTCGTTTGGAAATGAGCTGGAAAAGAAAAACCTCTGGGCTGCTGCATGAATTTGCATTCAGTAAGGAAGGTAACGGCATACATAGATGTCCTCAGCAGCTCGTGTCGTGACCCTGGCCGGTCTCCTAAGCCAACCAGCTGAAGGTACATGACTTAGAGGAACATATGGCTGGTGGATTCTGATCTTTTCTATGCGAGATCATAAATAACAGCAAGGGGCTAAAAATAGCTGCTTAACAGACATCCGAAGACAGCAGCAATGTCGGTTTGCGGTGTGCAATAAATCAAAAGTAAAAAAAAAAAAAAAAACTCACCAAGATTGTTTACGCAGTGGAGACGTTCTATAACAGTGACGGCTAACCTTTTTGCCGTCGTGTGCCAAAAGCGGGGGGTCGCGCCCACGCGGGCCCTCATGCATAATTCAGTGCGCCCCGCCCCCCCCCACGTATGTGCACGCAACATCCCTGCGCTCCCCCCGCTTTTGGCACGCGATAGCACATTGGGCCCAGTCGGACCGTTTTTTTGCCCTCCCCAGGCTCCAGACGCTTCCTTGGAGCCTGGGGAGGGCAAAAACACCCTTCCCCATCCCCCTGGAGGCTGGAAACGGCCCATTTGCCGACTTCCAGTGGAACTGGAAGGCCCGTTTTTCGCCTTCTCCAGGCTCCAGAGCCTTTCTGGGAGCCTGGGGAGGGCGAAAACGGCCTTCCCCACCCCCCTGGAAGCCCTCTGGAGGCCGGAAGTAGCCTGTTTCCCGACTTCCGATGGGCCCGGAAGGCCTGAAAATCAGTTGGCCGGTACTGAGATAGGGCAACTCGCGTGCCCACCAATATGGCTCCATAGATTCATCATCACAGTTCTATAATATAAACTTGGAAAGATTCTATAATAGCACAAGAAGAGCAGGAAAGTATGTTGTCGGTTGCACGGATTAAACCGCGTATGGGGTCTGGCTGAAAGGCATGATTTATCCTCCAAACGCATTTAAACCAATCGCCACAATATAAAAAAAGAGGTGGAGACTCTAGAAAGAGTGCAGAGAGGAGAAACCAAGATGATGAGGGGACTGGAGGCTAAAACATAGGAAGAACGGTTGCAGAAACTGGGCATGGCTAGTCTAGTGAAGAGAAGGACCAGGGGAGATATGTATAGCAGTCTTCCAGTGTTTGAGGGGCTGCAACAGAGCAGAGGAAGGGGGTCAAGCTATTTTCCAGAGCACCTGAAGGCCAGAGAAGGAATAATGGATGGAAACTGAACAAGGAGAGATTCAACCTAGAAATAAGGAGGAATTTTCTGACATTGAGAACAATCAACCGGTGGAACAGAAGTTGCCTTCGGAAGTTGTGGGAGCTTCATCCTTGGAAGCTTTCAAGAAGAGTCTGGACTGCCATCTGTCAGAAATGGTGTGGGGTCTCCTGCTTGGGCAGGGGGTTGGACTAGATGACCTACAAGGTCCCTTCCAGCTCTGTTAATCTGAATCTATCTAAGGTGATCAAAGGCCTGGAGACTAAAACACAGGATGAACATTGGCAGGAACTGGGTATGTCTAATCTAGTGAAGAGAAGGAGACAGGATAGCATCTTCCAGTATACAGGATAGCCAGTGGTGGGACCACCTAATAGCGAGCCATACCAGAGGGCCCAAAGAGCCACATCTGGCTCTGGGGCCGCAGGTTGCTGACCCTTGCCCTATCTCTTCTTTGGCGGAGGTGGGAGCAGAACATGGAGTTGCCAAGCTACTGTTTGGGTTGACAGATGCAGCATTAAAGTGCCAAAAAGCTCTGAAATAGCCAGTGTGGGCGAGTGTTTGATATTCTGGATTTCCTTTGATTTGCTGTCAGGTTATTTATTACATTGTCGGAGCCTTCCTTCCTTCGTCAACATATCCTGCTGTACGTCCTTTCCCTACGGCTTAAAAAGACATATTTTGAATAGATTTATTCTCTATGTTTAAATGATTGCGATTGGTACTGGAAGTGTACATTGTAACCCTGAACCATGAAAGAATGAAGGGTGAAACTTTAATATAAATAGACGTGAAGAGCTAAATAAGGGAAATGTGATGAAGGACAAATGTGATAGATGGAAGATAGAAGAGAAATGTCTTTGAATATTACGGTGGCATGAAATAGAGATAGAAATAAGTGGGGAATTATAGTATATATATATTAATATAATATGTAATAATAAGAGGGAGGTTTAGAAATTGAAGGACGGTAGGTAGTATTATGGTAGGTATCTTTAAACAATATGAAACAATGAAAATGAAATGCAGAATAGAATAGAATAGAGTAGAATAGAGTAGAATAGAATAGAATAGAATAGAATAGAATAGAATAGAATAGAATAGAATAGAATAGACTTGACTTGACTTGACTTGACTTGACTTGACTTGACTTGACTTGACTTGACTTCTTTATTGGCCAAGTGTGATTGGACACACCAGGAATTTGTCTTTGGTGCATACGCTCTCAGTGTATATAAAAAGACAAGATACATTCGTCAAGAATCATCAGGTACAACACTTAATGATAGTCATAGGGTACAAATAAGCAATCAAATCATACTAGGAAACAATCAATACAAATCGTAAGGATACAAGCAACAAAGTTATGTAATAACCATGAGTAATAATATTATGTCTATTTGTATTAAAATGTACAATACCCAGGTATCACACTATTCACGCATTGATATGTATAAATAATATAAAATCAAAAACTTGCAGGTGGGGAGGGAAAAAGACATATTTTGAGCTGCTGTTGTGGGTATATTGCACGGATATTTTTCTTTCTTTCCTTCTTTCTTTCCTCCTCCTCCTCCCCCTCCTCTTCCTCCTCCTCCTCCTCCTCCTCCTCCTCCTCCTCCTCCTTCTTCTTCTTTGTTTTTACAAGCAGACCATGCTGTTACAACATCCCTCCCTCCATTTAGTAGATTCTGTGTGCTTCACAGTTGTTGTTTTTTTTAAAAAAAGATCATAAAATCTGTTTTTTATGGGTCCTGCGTGAATAAACTCCCTTTCCCAACCTGCCTGCGTTAATGAAGGTTAAAGTTCCATCAGCCTCCAGCCTTTTGTGCTGGTACTTGAGCTTCTATTAATATTTAAGAAGGTTGTTGGTTGTTGTTGTTTTTTTATCCTGTCCACTTATCCTTATCTTGGGTATCAGCAGGACTTAGCTCGTAAATCCAGAAGCATGTTCAATTTTAGCATCTTTCTTCTACCCTTGAGAAGGCAGAATCAATAGCCCGGTTCAATAGAGCAACTGAAAATATATATATTTTCCTTTATAAGCTTCATAACTGGCTGATAAATATACATACATATGTATATATATATATGGGGTATATACATACACCTGGGGTAGACCAGGTGTCTCGATAGAAAAACACTTAAGATATATATATATATATATAAAATGTTTTTCTATCGAGACACCTGGTCTACCCCAGCATGTGGGAGGGAGCATACTGCATCCCTTTCGCCTTTCTGAGGGCTCCTGGATTGGAGCTGAAAGGCGAAAGGGATGCAGTATGCTCCCTCCCATATGCTGGGGTAGACCAGGTGCCTCGCTAGAAAACCACTTAATCTGTCCCCTGGCTCAAGTTGATAAAGGGAGGAGAACTTGTGGCTCAGAGGTTAATACAACTGCCTAATATGCAGGCAGCCCAAGTTGGAATCCGAGTAAGGGTATGGCTAGCTGATGAGAGCTAAATAGCTTGAAATAGATCTACACAATTCTCTCTTGGCTCAGAGGTTAATACAACTGCCTAATATGCAGGCAGCCCAAGTTCGAACCCAAGTAAGAGTATGGCTAGCTGATGAGAGCTAAATAGCTTGAAATAGATCTATACTAGTCTCCCTTTATTTCTTTATCAGCGAACTATATATATACATACACATGTGTATATACATACACATACATACATACACACATACACACACACACACACACACACACACATATATATACATACATACACACACACGTACATACATATACCCTGTTTCCCCAAAATAAGACATTCCCTGATAATAAGCCCAATCAGGCTTTTGAGCGCATGGCAATAAGACCAAGCGCTTAATTCAGGGTTCAAAAAAATATAAGACAGGGTCTTATTTTCGGGGAAACACGGTAGATAGACAGACAGGCAGACAGACAGACAGAAGGATTAGAGGGAGAGAAGATAGATAGATAGATAGATAGATAGATAGATAGATAGATAGATAGATAACCAGAGACAGATAAGAGACAGCGACAAATAGATATAAATAAATAAATATAAATGATGGAGATAGATAGATAGATACCCTGTTTCCCCCAAAATAAGACATCCCCTGATAATAAGCCCAATCGGGCTTTTGAGCGCATGGCAATAAGGCCAAGCACTTATTTCAGGGTTCAAAAAAATATAAGACAGGGTCTTATTTTCGGGGAAACACGATGTACACACACACACACACACGTGTGTGTGTGTGTGTGTGTGTAGATAGATAGATAGATAAATAGATAGATAGTATATATATCAGCCAGTTATGAAGCCTATAAAGGACAACTTTTTTCCAAACCGCCCAGCTCTGGGTTGGGAGGACTTCAGCTCCCAGAATTCCCTCCTCCTGCGTGGCTGAGGGTGCTGGGATTGGAAGTCCGCCTGTCTGAGGGTACCCGGGTTAGGAAAAGGTTGTGTGGATGCGACAAAGTGAGGCAACACAATCCATTGCGGCTTCTTAGCCAAGGACGTTGGAAAGCTTTGCCTTGCGAAGGAACTCAGAAGAGTCCCTTGGGAGTTGGGCGGCATAGAAATGCGACAAAATAAATAAATAATAAATAAATAAACTCCCCCCCACCCCACCCCCCGTTCTCCGCTTCCGCTGTTGAAAATGGTTTGTGTTGAACTGGGATTGTCAGTCCCATCGCAGTCAGTTGGGACAGAGTTGTGTTCCGAGGGTCAGCTCCATGGGGAGTGGTTATCCAGTGTCTCCAGAGGGCCCCAAGTTGGAGAATTCAGGTGCAATTCAAGGTGTTGTTTGACTTTGCATTACACGGTGGGTTTTTTTTAGTGCTGTCCGGCCTGTAACCATGGAAACGATGGTCTTTCTCCTCCTCCCTCTTCTCTTTCTCCTCCTTTCACTCTACCGCTCCTTCCCTTTTCACAGATGACTCGGGCGACGACGAGGAATCCGCCTCGCAGTCCGACAAGAGCGAAGTGCACGGCACCTTGAAATACCTCTCTGGGAAACTGGATGACCTCAGCGCTTTCAACGACTTGATCTCCAAGCACGGGGCGGCTCTCCAGAGATCCCTGAGTGAGCTGGAGAACCTCAAGTTGCCGGCCGAGAGCGGGGAAAAGATCAAAGCAGTCAACGAACGAGCCACCCTCTTCAGGATCACCTCCAATGCTATGATAAATGTGAGCGAATCCCCGCGACTGCAGGGAGGGATGTGTGTATATGTGCGTGTGTGTCTTTGTGCCACGGGAAGCGTTCCCTCCCCATTGCAGGTCTAAGGCAGGGAGGGGCTGGAACCAGAGCACGGCAGACAGGACAGGTATCGGGAAAGCTCACCTGTCTGAGCAGCCAGACAGGGCAGGTGCGTTCTCTTTCCCGTTTTTCTTTTATTGTCCTTGGCTTGTCTTGGCTTCCATTCCCTGGTGTGTCAGACTACCTGTATACAGAAAGGAGTTCCAGTATGTGGAGGGGGGGAGGCATGGCTAGGGTGCCCTGTTTGGTGACCCCCTCCCTCTTCTCCTGGATTGAGGGGAGGGGGGTCCACCCATCTTAAAACTTGCCCAGGTTAACAAACACAGCCTCAGAGGTTGAATGAACTGAAGGCTGTATTGTATGTCATGCTTTAGAAAGAATGAGAACTAATAGATCCTAAAATTGTGAAATCCTGCCCGGCGGAACGTTAAAACCTCAGCTCTTTCCTTGTTAACTTGGAGCTGTGCAAATCTTGACGTGAAATGTAATTTAATGGATAGCGCGATGACTTGGAAACGCCCAAAGCCCATTTTTTTTTTATTCATAATATTTTGCTAATATGTTGTCTCAGTTGTATTCTGATTTTGCGTCCCCGTCTGGCTTCTTTCGAATCGGGGCAACACGGTCCTATATGAAGCTGTTCGATATCTCTCCATGGCTTCCCCATCTTGTTACTCACCTCTTCCCAGGGGGTTCCCCAGTCGGGATGCCCTTCCCCAAATCTTCAGCAGGCTGGGGAATTCTGGGAAGTTGAAATTCACCCATTAAAGAGAATGTCCAGGGTGGAGAAGGTGTATTATTTCTGGAACTTACTTACTTATTTACATTTTTATATCCCACCTGTATAAATAACTCAAGAGGGTGGACATACTTAATACTCCTTCCTCCTCCTATTTTCCCAACAACAATCTTGTGAGGTAGGCTGGGCTGAGAGAGAGAGAGAGAGAGAGTGATTGGTCCAAAGTCATCCAATCATCCTTCATGCCTAAGGCAGGACTAGAATTCAGTGGTTCATTTTGGGTTGGCCCAAAGTTACCCACCCCCCAGTAGCTGAAGGCAGAAGAAGAAGCAACGGATGGAAGCTAATCAAGGAGAGAAGCAACTTAGAACTAAAGGAGACATTTCCTGACAGTGAGAACAATTAACCAGTGGAACGACTTGCCACCAGAAGTTGTGGATGCTCCAACATTGGAAGTTTTTAAGAAGAGATTGGACAGCCATTGATCTGGAATGGTCTAGGGCCATGATGGTGAACCTATGGCACGCGTGGGACCGGAAATTGGCAAACGGGCAGTTTCCGGCATCCGGAGGGCCTCCAGGGAGATGGGGAAGGCTATTTTCGCCCTCCCCAGGCTCCTAGAGAGGCTCTGGAGCCTGGGGAGAGCAAAAAACGGGCCTACCGGGCCCACTGGACCAAAAGCGGGATGAGCACGGGGCGGGTCACATGCACGGTGGGCGGGGTGCATATAATTACGGATGTGGGCGTGTGTGCGACCGCCCCCCCTCCCCACGCTTTTGGCATGCAATAGCAAAAAGGTTAGCCATCACTGCTCTAGGGGGTTGGAATAGAAGACCTTCAAAGTGCCTTCCAATTCTGTTATTCTGTTACCCTGTTTCCCCGAAAATAAGCCCTAGCATGATTTTTCAGGATTTCACAATTTTCTCGTCATATAAGCCCTACCGCCAAAAATAAGCCCCAGTTAAGATCGTCCACCAGACGGAGGCGTTTAGTATTGTATTTCCCCTCAAATATAAGACCTAACTGGAAAATAAGCCATAATGCGTCTTTTGGAGCAAAAATTAATAAAAGACCCGGTCTTATTTTGGGGGAAAACATGGTATTTCTAGAATCCCTAATGCTAAAAAAAAAAAAAGAATTATGGAAAGTGAAGGTCAGGAAATGTCTCCAAGCAACTCCGCAACCATCTGACCCAACGTCAATGTGTGCAACGTGAGATTGCTTTTGCTCCCAGAGGCCTGGGGTATTGCCCCAGAGACCTCCGAAAGCTACGATCGGTTTTATGGTTTAATAGGACTCGGGGGGAAGAGGGAGGGGACTCAAAATAGCAGGAAATTATGCCGTTGATTTCAGCCACCGTGGCTGGTGTGTGCTGAATTTGTCTCTCTGTGTGTAAAAATGAATGGGGCTCCCTCTGCCTTGATGTGCGGCATCCTTTATTGTTTTCACAGATAGTCCTCGACTTACGGCTGTAACTGAGCCCAAAATTTCTGTTGCCAAGTGAGACATTTGTGGATTGAGCTTTGCCCCGTTTTACGAACTTTGATAAGCAAATCACCGCAGTTGTTAATGTCACCTTGCAAAGCTTTCAAGTTGCCATGAGCAGGAGGGAGGGAAGAACTGATGGAGCTGATTGATTTCCCTAACTGAAGCTACATTCCACAGATGCTTTCTTACCGCAATCAGTAGGAGAGTGTTGGGTTTCACAGCCAGCTAAAGTGGTTAATTGGAGAATGCGATTTATGACATGGCCAGGCAGTATATAAGTCTAAGTGTTATTGCTTGCTTGCTTGCTTCCCTCCCTCCCTTCTTTCTCTCTCTCTCTCCCTTTTCTCTCCCTTTCCTTCCCTTCCCTTCTCTTCTCTTTCCTCCCCTCTCTTCTCCTCTCCTCTCCTCTCCTTTTCTCCTCTCCTCTCCTCTCCTCCCCTCCCCTTCTTTCCTTTCCTTCCCTTCCCTGCCATGCAGTAAGGCAGGCTAATTCTGCCAACTGCCAGCAGTTCGATCTCGACTAGCTCTAGGTTGACTCAACCTTCTGTCCTTCCAAGGTCGGTAAAATGAGGACCCGGATTGCTGGGGGCAAGGTGCCAACATGTGTAAACTGCTGAGAGAGAGTTATAAAGCATTGTGGAGCGGTATATAAGTCTAAATGCTACTGCTATTGTACCAGAAATGGACTGCATGGTGGATTTGTTTCCTAAATAAATCAGATTGCTGGGCCGCACCAACGCAGTTGCTTCCCTCTCGGTGGGGGCAGCTCCCGTCACCAAACACACTGCTGTTTCTGTTCTCCGCTTGTAGGCTTGCAAGGGACTCTCTCTCTTTGGCAGCTTAATTTGCAGCTTGCTAATTAGTGTCTTTCCTTTTATTTTAATCACATTCCGCTATAGCTGGATGATTGCTATGTGGGTTTTTTCCCCCCCCTTTTCCTTCCTTGCAGTCTGCGTTAACTCTTGAATGACAAGAAGATTAAAAAGTCTGTTAATTGATAACTCGCGTAGGAGGATTTTCCATAATTCCTTCGATAATCTCCTTTTTTTTTTTTGGCTGGAATTGACACATGCACGTAACACCCCGACGTTTCCCCGAGTTGCCACAGGCAGGGTCGACTTGCAAAGAAACCAAGTCATCCGTGTTCTGAGGCTGTTTGTTCCATAGAAACCTTCATTTTAACAGATTAACAGAGTTGGAAGGGACCTTGTAGGTCATCTAGTCCAACCCCCCCGCTCAGCAGGAGACCCAACAACCCTGATGGCGAACCTATGGCGCACGAACATTGCCCTAGTTCAGCTCCAGCACACATGTGCGCACCAGCCACCTGATTTTCGGGCCTTCCGGGCCCACCGGAAGTCGGGAAGAAGGCTGTTTCTGGCCTCCAGAGAGCCCCGGGGGTGGGGGGAGGCTGTTTTTGCCCTCCCCAAGCTCCAAGAAAGTCTCTGGAGCCTGGGGAGAGCAAAAAACAGGCCTACCGGGCCCACTGTGCCATCATGTGCCAAAAGTGGAGGGAGTGTGGGGGGGGGGTCGCGATGGGGGTGGAGCATTGAATTATGAGTGTGGGCATGCATGCATGCGCGCGACCCCCCCCCTCCCCACGCAACCCCCGCTTTTGGCACGCGACAGCAAAAAGGTTAGTCATCCCTTCCCTACACCATTTCTGACAAATGACAGTCCAAACTCTTTATTATTATTATTATTATTATTATTATTATTATTATTATTATTATTATTATTATTATTATTATTATTATTATTATTATTGAAAGTCTCAAGTGATGAAGATCTCACAACTTCCGAAGGCAACTTTTGTTCCATGGGTTGCTTGCTCTCAGAAAATTCCTCCTTATTTCCAGGTTGAATCAATCAATCAGAATAGAGCCGGAAGGGACCTTGTAGGTCATCTAGTCCAACCCCCTGCCCAAGCAGGAGACCCTACACCATTTCTGACAGATGGCAGTCCAGTCTCTTCTTGAAAGCCTCAAGTGATGAAGCTCTCACAACAGGGAGATCTCCGCCATTATCTGATCCCTTTTCCTCCCTTCCTCCCTCAGGCCTGCCGGGATTTTCTGGATCTTGCAGAGGCCCACAGCAGAAAATGGCAACGGGCCCTCCAGCATGAATGTGAGCAACGCATCCGCCTGGAGGAGACCATCGAACAGCTGGCCAAGCAGCACAACAACTTAGAACGGGCTTGTCGGGGGGCGCCCAGCCTCTCTGTGAACCCCGCTGCTCACGCATCCCAAGGTGAGTCGCCTTTCCATCTTGACCTGGGCAAGAAGGGACCTTCTGGAGCAGGAAAAAAGAGACCCTGCAACAAAGCCGTGGGACGAGAGGTGAAGGAAGCCCCCAGACCGCTTCAATGTCTCGTGATGTCCCAATAATAGGTAATCCTCGACTTATGTCCATAACAGAGCCTTGAACGTTACGGTCATAAGCTGTGAAGTTTTCGATCATGTCACCGACACGATTTGACGATCTGGCTGTGCGCGATCAAGCAAACCCATTTTTCGCCATGGGGTATTTTTGACAAAAAACCCGGCAGTCCTCGCCTTACGACCACAATTGAGCCCAAAATTTTGGTTGCTAAGTGAGACATTTGTTAAGGGAGTTTTGCCCCGTTTTACAACCTCTCTTGCCACAGTTGTTAAGTGGATCCCGGCCGTTGTTAAGGTAGTCACAGGGTCGTTCAGTGAAATTGACTTCCCCATGGACAGCCACCCAACCTTCCTCCCTCCTTCTGTCGGGTGTCTCGAGCGCACAAATGCGCCAAGATCTGATCCGGGTTATCCGTCTCATGCAGGAGGAAGCGTGCAGAGTGGAAAAGGAGAACCGAGTGATGAAGATGAGGAGACGGAATACTTTGATGCTATGGAAGACGCTCACGCTGTCATCACAGTAGCTGCAGAGCCTTCAAAACATCTCCGGTAGGTTGGAGCCATTGTCTAGGGCAGGGGTGTCAAACTCGATTTCATTGAGGGCCGCATCCGGGTTGTGTTTGACCTCGGAGGGCCGGGGGTGGGCGTGGCCATGGTGGGCGCGGCCAGCTTGACATCACTCGTGTTGGGGGCACCTATGGTGACCAAGTGCTACCACACAACTTCCCTGAGACCCTCGCTCACTGTCATCATAATCCCTTTCTTCCTTCCCTTCCCTTCTCTTCCTTCCTGTCATGGTGGCCCAATGGTTAGAATGCAGTACTGCAGGCTGACTCTGCCCACTGTCAGGAGTTCAATCCTAACCAGGTCAAGGTTGACTTCCATCCTTCTGAGGTTGATAAAAATGAGGACCCGGATTGTTGGGGGCAAGATGCTGATATTGTAAATCCCTTCCTTCCTTCCCATCTTTCCCACCTTCCCTTCTTTTTCTTTTGCCTTTCCTCTTCCTCTTTCTCCTTTCCTGTCCTTTCTTGCATGTTCAAATGCAAAAAGGGAAACATTTCTCCTTTTGTTTTGTTTTTTGTTTGTTTTGCTAGCCAGCGAAACAGAGCTCGGGGAGGGGGCACACACATTCGTCCTCCCCCCTCCCTGCGAGCTTCATTTTCACTGGCAGAGGCACTGCAGGCTGGCCCTTTGCTGTTTCCTTGCCAGCCCTGCAGGGCAGATCTAACCACCCTGTGAGTTGGATCAGTGGTGAAATCCATTTTTTTTTACTACCGGTTCCGTGGGTGTGGCTTGGTGGGCGTGGCAGGGGAAGGATACTGTAAAATCCCCATTCCCTCCCCACTCCTGGGGGAAAGATATTGCAAAATCCCCATTCCCGATACTGCAAAAGATACTGCAAAACCCCCATTTCAGATCTCCGTGTATTTCGCTGTGCCCTCAAAACCTTGTTGTTCCGCCAGGCCGGGCTATCAATGTAAAGATTTTAATTGGTTTTAAATATGGAATTTTAAATTTGGGGGGTTTATAATTGAGCCAATTATTTAATAATTTTTAATTATTTTTAAATTTTGTTTGTCTTTGCGCTTTTAATCAGGCTGTACACCGCCCTGAGTCCTTCCCTCCTCACTCCTGGGGGGAAAGATACTGCAAAATCCCCATTCCTTCCCCACTCCTGGGGGGAAAGATACTGCAAAATCCCCATTCCCTCCCCACTCCTGGGGGAAGGATACTGTAAAATCCCCATTCCCTCCCCACTCTGGGGCCAGCCAGAGATGGTATTTACCGGTTCTCCGAACTAATCAAAATTTCTGCTACCGGTTCTACAGAACCTGTCAGAACCTGCTGAATTTCACCCCTGGGCTGGATGCGGTCCATGGGGCTTGAGTTTGATACCCCTAGTCTATGGCCTGACCCAAGGTTTCTTACTCTTGGCAGCTTTGAGATGGGAGGACTTCAACTCCCAGAATTCCCCAGCCAGCATTTTTTTTTAAAAAAAGGAATCACTACCCACTTCCGGAACCCCTGATTCTTCCAAAGTCCTATTCTTTCTAACTCTTCCTTCTTACAGCCCTCTGGTCCTCCCCCTTTCCCCGATCCCACCTGGTTCTCAATCCTCCTGCACTGCAGGGAAAGTTGCCCACGTGCCCTTTGGTTGCCTAGATCCAGAACTTGGAGAAACTGACCGGGTCAGAATGTCAGGTGGCACATTTGCATATCGGAATCCCACCTCTGTTTGTGATCTTCTCAGTGGGCCCCCGCTTTGACGGGCCCTGCTGGGGCAGCCTGGCCATGGTGGCCAGCGCATTAGGAGACCATGCCCCATAGCTTTTGGCATTGCCACTGTCATTTTTGCGTTCCCCACAGGCACACCAGCAGCAAAATTAGCGTGGCCAACGAGGGCTGTTCGGAGGATTGGAACTTGGGCGATAGCGTGAGTATCACCGACCGGCAGCCAAAATAGCTAACACAATCCCGGGTTGTTATAAACAGAGGCTTGGAATCAAGATCTATGTGACGTATTCGTGTCGCTTTATAAAACCCTAGTAAGACCGGAATACCCGCAATCGATTTTAGTTTGGTCACCGTACTACAAAAAAAGAGGTTAAGACTTTGGAAAAAGTTCAGAGAAGAGCAACTAAGAGGACCCAAGGCCTGGAGATTAAAACATACGAAGAACGGCTGCAGGATTTGGGCTTGGCTGGCTCAGGGGCCAAGACACTGAGCTTGTCGATCGAAAGGTCGGCAGTTCAACGGTTCGAATCCCTACACTTCCTCTGTTCTGATGAGCCTGTGCCAGGGCTATGCTTACAAGCAGGCGAGGGTGGGTGGGGAGAGTTGGAAATCCCACTCTGAATTGTCCGTGACCTTGGGTTCAATCCCTTTCAGGCGTTCGAGGCCTCCACTCACTCTGGCCTTGGTTCTTCAAGCAAGTATGGGGTCACCCACAAGGAGAGGCGTACTCAGATCCCAGACAAGCCCAACTACAGCCTTAATCTCTGGAGCATCATGAAAAATTGCATCGGTAAAGAACTCTCCAAGATCCCCATGCCGGTAAGTGCTTCCTTCCACCCGCTTTCGTGTATGTGGGGAGCTTCTTCTGTGGGCTTTAAGCTTCAGCATTTTGTTCTGCCCCAGCTACGGACCCCAAAGAATGCAGCACGCACAAAGTCCGTTCAAACCTTAGTTTACTAAATAAACCAGTCTTTTACAACAACGGCTGTTAATTAATTGCATTAACAGCCGCCAAGAATTCAAAGAATAATAACTGAAAGCTTACTATGGTTGGCAGTATGCCCAGAAGCAATTTGCAGGAAGCTGATAAGATAAGCAAGACAAGACACGAAGGTATGTGAACGAAGTTGTTCCCTGCAAATTGCTTCAGTCGGCGTTCCTCCTTAAATAGGCTAAGGGAGTGGCCAATTAGCCCCAAGCCTTACTCTTGAGGAGACCTCCTCCTGAGGAGCCACTCCTGCCTTTTAGCAGCTCTGCACGCCTGTGCATTGAGAAGGGGCTCCTCCTCTTCGTCCTCTTCACTTAAGGGAGCTTCTGGAGGTTCTGAAGGCCCTGGCTGAATCTCCGTCTCTGGCACCACATCTTCTCCAGCCTCCTCACTGTCTGACTCGAGTGCCAGCTGCACAGGCTGCTGGCACAGCACCACACCAGTCTCTTCGCTGTTGGAATCAGCTACTAGCTGCACAGGCTGCATACGGGCCACAACACATCTGGCCGGTCTCCACTTGAAGCCCAGCCCTGGTGAGGTGGTGAATGTACAAGAGAGGCAACACGGGAAGTGGTGGGATCCTGATGGTTTAACAACCGGTTCGGTGATCGCACGCTGCGTGCACATGCCCAGTGTTACGAAAACGTACCTTCCGCGTTACTGCTGGGGAGTAACACAGCTGAGGCGCGGCAGAATCGGCTGAGAAGCAGTGGTGAAATCTGAACCAGTTTGCTACTGGTTCGCTAGCCGCGCATGCACGCATCAAATGCATGCTGAGCACACATGCAGAGTACACGCCAAAAGGAGGCTTGGAAAGGTAAGTAGAACAGCGAGGGTGAGGAATCAGCTGTGCCGCATGATTTAGCTTTGAACCGGTCCGAACCGGTTGAATCCCACCCTGAACACGGGTGGAGCAAAGCCCACTCAGCCGTTGAGCCAAAGGGCAACAGGCCAAAAGAAGTAGAAATTGAGGGTTCGTGAGAGATTCGTCGAGTTAAAGCAGGGGTCACCGATCCTGCTTTAAGACTTCAGTTTTAAGACTTCAATGCCCAGAAATTTTAAAGAGGTTCTGATTTTGCCTTCGAAGGTCGCGTGTTCAGAAGCTTGGATGCTCGTTTGAAGGCCGACATTTCTGGGCCAAGCTGTTTCGTGAGAGCTTCCCGTCTCCTCCTCGTTCCAGCTTGCCTTCAACAATCTATACTGGATGAGGAATTCTGGGAGTTGAGGTCCACAAGTCTGAAAAGTTGCGGACTTCAATTCCCAGAATTCCTCAGCCAGCATAACGGTTGAAGGTTGGAGACTAGCTGGAACAAGGAGGGGAGGAGGAGCTTTCACAAAAAACAGCTTGGCCCAGAAATGTCAGCACCGCCTTCAAACAATAGTTTGGGGGTGGGTGGGTGGAATAGTTGGAAAGAAGGCAGAGACAACATCTGTACCGTTCCTAAGAGAATTTCACGGACGCCTCAAAAGTCAGGTTTGATTTCAAGGAGGATGGAACGAAATTGCAAAATTACTTTCGATTTTCCCTTTCAATGAGGTTTAAAGGTAAAAGGTCCCCTCGCACATATGTGCTAGTCGTTCCCGACTCTAGGGGGCGGTGCTCATCACCGTTCCAACGCCGAAGAGCCAGCGCTGTCCGAAGACGTCTCTGTGGTCATGTGGCCGGCAGGACTCAACGCCAAAGGCGCACGGAACGCAGTTACCTTCCCACCAAAGGTGGTCCCTATTTTTCTACTTGCATTTTTTTTACGGGCTTTCGAACGGCTAGGTTGGCAGAAGCTGGGACAAGGAACGGGAGCTCACCCCATTACGTGGCACCAGGGATTCGAACCGCGGAACTGCCGACCTTTCGATCGACAAGCTCAGCGTCTTAGCCGCTGAGCCACCACGTCCCTTCAATGAGGTTTAGGATGGGTGAAACTCACCAATTGCGTAACAGAAACGCAGGCACTTCCCTTTCAAAAGAACGAAAAGTCGTTTCCCTTCAATTCCCCAGCAAAACGACTCTCTAAAAAAAGGACTCGTACAGAGTTGTTGGTTTTTTTTTCCCAAGCGTTTCGATATTGCGTTCCATAAATAATCCCCCCTATCCAATATCGCTGCTTGGCAGCCCAGTAAAAAAACATCAGCAGGGCAGCTGCCAAAGCAAAACGTTTTAAATCTGCCAACGTTAACGCTCGTGGAAGCCTCCCGATTAAGGGAGCCACGCTGGGAAGTATTGGAAACTGTAATAGCCCTTTGACGGGACATTAAATCTTTCTGCTGCGCCGGGGACTTTTTGTGCAGACGACAAAACGTCAGCAGTCGGCACACACACGAGCACGTCCCTTTTGTGTAAGTGTATTTATTTCCAGAGCTTGCGCTTCCTCTGTCTCTCGATGACCTTGCGGGTCAGAATAATCCAGCTGTGACCAGTGGCTCGTTTTTTTCATCCGCCGCCTGTGGCTCTTTGATCCTGTGCAGAATGGGGCAGCGCTCCACGTACGACAACAAAGCAAGCCCACAAAATTGATGAGAAATGGGTTAAGCGAGTCTCCTCCGATTTTACGACCTTCCTTGGCGCATTTGTTAAACGGGTCACTGCCATTGTTCAATGAGCCACGACGGTTGTTAAGTGAATCTGGCTTTCGCCCCCACCCACCCCCATCTTGACTTGGCTCGTCAGAAGGGTCGCAAAAGGGGATCACTTGACACCTCCTCCTCACACACACACCCCCGGGATATTGCAACGGTTGTAAATGCTAGTCAGTTGTCAAACTTCCGAATCTTAGAAAGAGTGCAGCGAAGAGCAACGAAGAGGATTGAGGGACTGGAAGCTAAAATTTATAAGGAACGGTTGCTGGAATTGGGGATGTCTAGTTTGATGAAGAGAAGGACTAGGGGAGACATGACAGCAGTCTTCCAATATCTCAGGGGCTGCCCCAAAGAAGAGGCAATCAAGCTATTCTCCAAAGCACCAGAAGGCAGGACAAGAAGCAATGGGTGGAAACTATTCAAGGAGAGAAGCAACTTAGAACTAAGGAGAAATTTCCTGACAGTGAGAACAATTAACCAGTGGAACTCCTTGCCTCCAGAAGTTGTGAATGCTCCAACACTGGAAGTTTTGAAGAAGAGGTTGGATAACCATTTGTCTGAAGTGGTGTAGGGTTTTTCTGCCAAAGCAGGGGGGTGGACTAGAAGACCTCTAAGGTCCCTTCCAACTCTGTTATTCTATTCTATTCTATTCTATTCTATTCTATTCTATTCTATTCTATTCTATTCTATTCTATTCTATTCTATTCTATTCTATTCTATTCCATTCCATTCCATTCCATTCCATTCCATTCCATTCTGAATTCTATTCTATTCTATTCCATTCCATTCCATTCCATTCCATATTCTATTCTATTCTATTCTATTCTATTCTATTCTATTCTATTCTATTCTATTCTATTCTATTCTATTCTATTCTATTCTATTCTATTCTATTCTATTCCATTCCATTCCATTCTGAATTCTATTCTATTCTATTCTATTCTATTCTATTCTATTCTATTCTACTCTACTCTACTCTACTCTACTCCACTCCACTCCACTCCACTCCACTCCACTCCACTCCACTCCACTCCATTCCATTCCATTCCATTCCATTCCATTCCATTCCATATCACGTGGTGCTGCAACTTTCCCAAGGGTGGAAAACGGTCCTGAGTCCACGTTTTTTCCAGTGCCGTTGTAAAGCGAAGTGAAGTCACTAAGTGAGACTGTCGTAAGCCGAGGGCTACCTGTATCAGCCATTTGAAGGGGAGACGCCCACCCCACTCCCAGAGGTAGAGGGCTCTCCTCTGCTGCTTCCACATAAGGAAGGACTGGGCAACCATCAGATGGGGGAGCTCGGATAGCAACAGCAATAGCGCTTAGACTTATATACCGCTTCACAGTGGCTTTACAGCCCTCTCTAAGCGGTTTACAAAGTCAGCACATTGCCCCCAACCATCTGGGTCCTCATTTTACTCACTTTGGAAGGATGGAAGGCTGAGTCAACCTTGAGCCTGGTGAGAATCGAACTGCAAAATTGCAGGCAGCCGGCAGGCAGCAGAAGCCGCCTGCAGTACTGCACTCTGACCACTGCGCCACCAATGGTGCAGGCGTGGCCTGGTGCAGGATAAAAGCAATGGCCACTCTGGGCATTGGGATTCCTCTCGGTGCTCCCAAGTGTCATTGTGGAATAGGAACTGGGAGGGTGTGTGTGTTGTGGGGTGGGGTGGGGGGAAGAAGGGCCTGTGAAGCCCCCCGCTCTTCCTCCCCAGGGCTGGACCAACCCCCCCCTCTAACCCTCCTTTCCTGCTCCCCTCTTCCCTGCAGATCAATTTCAACGAACCCCTCTCGATGCTGCAGAGGCTGACGGAGGACATGGAGTACCACGAGTTGCTGGACAGAGCGGTCAAGTGCGAGAACGCCATCGAGCAGATGTGCTTCGTGGCCGCCTTTTCGGTGTCTTCCTACTCGACCACAGTCCAACGGACCGCCAAGCCCTTCAACCCACTCCTGGGCGAGACCTTCGAACTGGACCGCCTGGAAGAGCTCGGCTTCCGCTCGCTCTGCGAGCAGGTGAGGCCAAGGACCGGCGTGGGGGTGGGGGTGGGGGAAAGAAGGCCAGGTGTGTAGGGTTTGAGGTTCAGGCTCCTTGGCTCAGGTGGAGTGGACTCTTGCATTCTTCGGCACCCATCTGTTCGCGCCCCCCCCCCCCAGAAGATGCTGGGGAGGCGGGAAAGGGGGTTAATCCAAGGATGCTAAATCCACCAGCATGGTAGAGCAGCTCTCTGGAGGAGAGAAGGGGAGGAAGAGGGAGTCCGCATGAAACGGAAAAGGTGGGGAAGGGGAGGCAGAGGCTAGGTCATTTTTAGGCCAATCCCCAGGAGACAGTGAGTTCTAGTCCCACCCGAGGCATGAAAAAATACTTGGGTGAGTTTGGGCCAATCACCAGGAGACGGTGAGTTCTATTCCCGCCTTAGGCATGAAAGTTAACTGGGTGACTTAGGGCCAATCACCAGGAGACGGTGAGTTCTAGTCTTGCCTAAGCCATGAAAGCTAACTGGGTGACTTTGGGCCAATCACCAGGAGACGGTGAGTTCTAGTCCCGCCTTAGGCATGAAAGTTAACTGGGTGACTTTGGGCCAATCACCAGGAGACGGTGAGTTCTAGTCCCGCCTTAGGCATGAAAGACAGCTGGGTGACTTTAGGCCAATCACCAGGAGATGGTGAGTTCTAGTCCCGCCTTAGGCATGAAAGCCAGCTGAGTGACTTTGGCCCAAACTACCTCACAGGGTTATTTTTTTGGAGAAAATAGCAGGAGGAATAGGGGTATGTTCACCCCCATTTGATCCCCTTTTGCGACCTTCTCTCATTTAACAACAGAAATTTGGGGCTCCATTAGAGTCGTAAACCGAGGACTACCTGTACTGGGATTCTTGTTAATCTTCCCCTCCCAGTCATCTCAATAAATCTTGCTAAAGAGAACTTCGAGAATCTTGCTTCAAGAAAAACCTGCAGTTTTAGGTAGCGGATGCCGTCAAGGTGTGTTCCTTCTCCTCCAGGTGAGCCATCACCCCCCAGCAGCTGCTCATCACGTCTACTCCCGGCGAGGCTGGACGCTGTGGCAGGAGATCACCATTGCCAGCAAGTTCCGTGGCAAATACCTTTCCATCATGCCACTGGGTGAGTAAACGGAGTGGTGCGGTGATGGCCTAGAGGCAGCGCTCTCGCCTCACAATCAGGAGGCTGTGAGTTCAATCCTAGGTAGAGGCAAATATTTCTCTCTCTCTGGGCACAATTGAGAATATCTCTGCTGAACAAAACTCCGTACTGGCGACAAGAAAGGCATCCGGCCAGTAAACACTCAGCTCCATTCAGTTGCCCAAGACTCCACCCCGCAAGGGATTATGGGGTCGTTAAAAGAAGATGATGACCGGGTGAGTAAACGGTCTCCTGAAAAAATGGACTTACGATCGGTTTTCACACTGATAAAAAAAACTAAGAAAAACAGAAAAAAATAAAAATGCTTCAGCCCATATCACATCTTTTATCCGTTAGCTAATCATGAAGGCTCATCGTGCAATCCGAATCCGCAAAAGTCCGTTAAGATTTACCAGAGATAACTCCTTTCTCTCTGTATAAAAATTTATATTTTAACCGTAAAGTTAAAATTTTTCTCCCCTTTCCGTGCAGGCACCATCCATCTCGAATTCCACTCCAGCGGCAATCACTACATCTGGCAAAAAGTCACGTCCACGGTTCACAATATTATTGTGGGGAAACTCTGGATTGACCAGGTAAGGAGGATGAGCCACATTGGTGGTATTCAGCTGGGTTAGACCGGTTCGGGCAAATCTGTAGCGGCCAGGGGTGAAATTCACTTATCTTCCCTACCGGTTCGCAAATGTGCACTTGCTTTGCCCGCGCACGCCGTCATCCACACATACACAAAGCCTTCTGCGCATGGGCAGAGGCTGAAAATCTTCGCAAAAATGGGACGTCATGACGTCCGCGCGGGTGGGTAGGGCTTCGCGCAGTCGGCCCTACCGTATCGCACTACCCCAGGCTCTGTACCGTTCTATTTAAGGACGTTTTCGAGGCCGGGCCGCGTGCGTGAAAGGCCCGGCGCATGTGCGGACGGCGCGTGAAGCGAGCACCCGCGCGGTGAACCAGTGGTAAAAATAAGTGAAACCCACTTCTGATGGGCCACATCCTGCAGGGTTGCTCCAATCACTCGCCGAATAAAGAGACACAAATGTGGGTTCATTTGCTTTTTTAAAATTTTTGGGAGTGTTTATTTATTTATTTATTTATTTTATTAAATTTCTATACCGCCCTTCTCCCGAAGGACTCAGGGCGGTGAACAGCCAGAAGATAAAACACAGAAATACAAAATTTAAAATAAATTAAAACGAATTAGATAATTTAGGCTGAATTTTAAAATACCCCATAATTAAACTGATTAAAATTTATGTTTAAAATTTAAATTTAAAAGAGGAGAAGATTTAGGCCAGGCCAGCTTGATGAAATAAAAACGTTTTAAGCGCGCGACGGAAGGTGCGAAGATCCGGGATCCTCCGTATCTCCGGGGGGAGCTCGTTCCAGATCGTGTTGTGTTGTATTTTTTTTTTTTTTGTTTACACTTTATTGGGTTTTTTTTTTACACAAATAAAATATAATAACAATTCTGTTTGACATCGGATTCGCAGTGTTTATACATATATACATGAAAAAATATCTGGTGTCATTTATACTATACATTTCTAATTAATTTCTAATTAATTTCTGTACCTTTTACTCCTTCCTTAATTCTGATTGATTTCTACACCTTTTTCTCCTTCTTTGATTCTATCATTTATCCATTCGTACCATCTTCCCCACACAGTATCATAGTCTGAATTTTCATCATCATTTATCTCATGTGTTAATTTACTTATCTCTGCACACTCTACACACAACTCCTCTCGTGTTGTGTTGTATTTTAATCTTTTTTTAAAAAAAATAATTTGAATTAAAAAAAAAAAGAAAGAAAGAAAAAGAAAGAAAGAAAGAAAGAAAGAAAACCGTTTTTCTTGATTCTTGATTCTGTTTTCTGTCAATATGGATAATTAACCCTTTGAGCAAATTCTCTCTCTTCTTTTTTTTTTCTCTTTTTTTTTTGTCCAGTCCGGTGACATAGAAATCCTCAACCACAAATCAAAAGACAAATGCCAGCTGAAATTCACCCCCTACAGTTACTTCTCCAGAGACATTCCCCGGAAGGTAACCTTCGGATGCACAAAGTCAAATTTGCTTGAAAATGCACCTAGAACGAAACGCCTTCTAACTTTTCTCTTGGATTGGCCTTTCTATGGGTCAGTTAAGCCAGGGGTCACCAATTCCTGGTCCATGGACTGGCACTGGCCCATGGCATGTCAGAAACCAGGCTGTGCAAACAAGCGAAGCCCAGTGGTGAAATCCAAAATTTTTTTACTACTGGTTCTTTGGGCGTGGCTTGGTGGGTGTGACTTGGTGGGAAGAATACTATAAAATCTCCATTCCCTCCGCACTCCAGGGGAAGGATATTGCAAAATCCCCATTCCCTCCCCACTCCAGGGGAAGGATATTGCAAAATCCCCATTCCCACCCCACTCCAGGGGAAGGATACTGCAAAATCCCCATTCCCTCCCCACTCCAGGGGAAGGATACTGCAAAATCCCCCATTCCCTCCGCACTCCAGGGGAAGGATACTGCAAAATCCCCATTCCCACCCCACTCCAGGGGAAGGATACTGCAAAATCCCCATTCCCTCCGCACTCTGACAGGCCCCCCCCACAAATCCTCCTTTTTCTGGTCTTCTTTCCCAGGTGACGGGAGTGGTGATGGACGCCGATGGCAACGAGCGATACGTCATGTCCGGCACGTGGGACGAGAAGATGGAGTGTTCCAAGATCATAGAAGCCAGCCAGGGAAACTCCATTTCGGAAGGCAAGCTTCCGAAAACGGTCTACCAGACCTTGTCCCCCAAGGTCCTGTGGAAGAAATACCCCCTCCCGTGAGTCTCCCAACAAGCTTGGGGCTTAAGGGTTGACCAGTTGTGGGGTCGGTCGGGCTTTGTGGGGCTACAGAAAAGGCTCGGATTGTTAAGATGTCCCAAAGGGGCTTTTTCATCCGCCGCTTAAACCGCGACGCAGGGGAGCGCCTGCTGGTGCCACCCACCCCTCTCGCTAAGGCCTCTCCTGGCTCTTCCTTCTCCAGAGAGAACGCCGAAAACATGTACTTCTTCTCCAAACTGGCGCTGACCCTCAACGAGCCGGAAGACGGTGTCGCTCCCACGGACAGCCGCCTGAGGCCCGACCAGAGGCTAATGGAGAACGGCAAATGGGACGAAGCCAACATGGAGAAACAGCGGCTGGAAGAAAAGCAACGGGCCGTACGCCGGCACCGGGAAGTCGAAGCAGCTGGAGCGCTGGCAGAAGGTACCGGAAAGCCGCCCTTGAGATCAGCAGGTTGACAAGGAGGCACCCCTGGGATGTTTGCGGACGACATATCCCATCCGTCCCTCGTTAGAGCCACGCTGGCTGGGGCAGATGGGAGTTGAATTCCAAAATCTACAGGGGGAATGTCTTCGCACGAGGGAATACGAGGCTGGGGAGGAGGGGGTTGCAGGCTCAGGGTATCGCTTTACCCAGGTAGTCCTCGACTTAACCACAGTCCATTCAGTGACTGTTCAAAGTTGCAACGGCACTGAGAAATGTGGCTTAGTTAGGACCGTTTTTCACCCTTTACGACTGTTGTGGCATCATATTGAAAAACAGAGCCGCGTTCCTCAAGCTTTTGGGCTCTGCGGGCTGGTGGGAGAGGAGACGGTTCTGTGCGAGCAGCGCGCACACGTGTGGGTGCATGTCTGCTGGGGGTTCGGGTAAAATTCTAAGATTCTGTGCAGTTCGGAAAACCTCCAAATCCCACTCCTGGCTGGCCCCGCCCACCCCTCCCCTCCCAAGAGTCCCCACGCGGCCCGTTTTGGATGCAGTTAAGTGCAGGGCACACACAGAGGCTCGGGGAGGGTGAAAAACAGGCCTACCGGAAGTTCAGGAAGGCCGAAAACGGGCCCATTTTCAGCCTCCGGAGCCTGTAGAGGCCATTTTGGCCCTCCCGGAGGCTCAAAGAAAGGCTCCGGAGCCCGGAGAGGGCCTTTGTGCAGGAGGCTGACTAGGCCACGCCTTGCTAGAATTTTTGAAGTGCACCCTTGACCGAAACCTGTGGGGCTGTGCCCCCCTGCTTCCTTTGCAGGCAAGGACTACAGAGGCTATATCCCGCTGTGGTTTGAGAGGAAGATCGACCCGGTGACGGGGGAGCTGATGTGCGTGTACAAGGGCGGCTACTGGGAGAGCAAGGAGAAGCAGGACTGGAGCCAGTGTCCCAGCATCTTCTGAGCGGGGCTCGTTGGGTGCCGGGCGAAGCCTCCGCAGTCAGCCGCGGGACGGAGCGCCCCTTGGGGTAACTCCCCCCCCTGCGTCCCCCTCCCCAGCCGCCTGTCGGAGAATCGCGCAGAGATTCAAATAAATCCCGAATTGAAAAAAACAAACACACAAAAGCAAAGAAAAACACAAACAAAAACAAAAAAAAAGAGAGAGAGAGTAAGACGAGGCAAAACCAAACAGGGATTCCAAAAAAAAAAAAAGAAAGAAAGAAAAAAGCTATTTTTATGCACTAATAAAATGGCGTATGATTTTTTTAAGTGACTTTTTTAAGCTTACCAATTAGGATTGAGGGTTTTTTTTTCTCGTTAGCCAGGGTTGTTTTTTTCTCCTTTAAAAAAAAATTAAAAAAAATAAATGCTGTCTCTGGGGTGGCCAGCCAACTTCTCTTTTGAGGCCTCGGTTTCGCTAAGTTCCAAAGATGCGCCTCTTGTATCGGAAACGGTGAGCGTTTCAGGACTTATTTCTCTCCCCCCCTCCCCTCTGATTTCTCATTTCCACATGGGAATTAACCCTACTTTCAACCTGCAGATAATCCCCATCCTCCCCCAAATTGCAGGCAGCTCCATATACCGTCTTGGGGGGGGGAGGGACCCTCAAAATTCTCTGGGGGCGATGAAATGCCGGAGGCCGGGGGGGTGGGGAGGGGAGGGAACCAGTTGTATTTCTCTGGGTCTTTGGAAACAGCTTATCCCTTCTGAAGTCTGTCCTTCTCCAGGTAGGGAGGGATTCAAACCCTGGCTTTATCCACAGTTGAGCTTCCTTTGAAGCCACCACCCTGGAAATGTATCAGGGGTAAAATGCTACCGGTTTGGACCGGTTCAAGCAAACCGGTAGTAAAAAAAATAAATGCTACCGGTTCGGGCAAACCGGTATTTCCGATGATCAGCTGGGCGACGATCAGCTGTGACGTGCGATTGATATTAGCTAGAATCGTCGGATTTTCTGCTTTCTAGCTAATCTAAATCACGTGGCACAGCGGATTCCCCTTTCTCTCACTGTTTTACTTACCTTTGCAGACTTGGAAGGAGACGTATTAAACCCACGGTGGAGAAATATTGTTTACGTTCCCAGGCTGGCTGTGTTTCAAGGAAGGATTGTAAAGGGTTTTATTTTTCCCTCTCGTTTTTCAACATTTGGAGAAAACACGGAAGGCAGCCACAGCAGAACCTCAGGCCTTCCTTCCGGCGGCTTCTTCCTCTTATTTGCTTCAGAGATCTCAGCCCAGGGAGCGCAGGCGAGGATCCAATCGCGTAGGATTCCCCAATCGGTTGAATCGGGGGCCCGTTTTCGCCTTTCCGGCACTTTGTAAAACTCTGCTGGTTGGTTTGCCCTGTCTGGTGGAGCCAAGTTCCCATCACTTACATGGAATATTTGGATTTAGAGCGGGCACCTAGAGATTAATGCCCCAGCAAGCTTTGGGAAGCTCTGGGCAATTTGCAAGCGCAAACGCCGTGTTTGTTTGAAAGCACATTGGTGCGCACACGTGCGCTGGCCAAGTCCCATCATTCGCATGGAATATTTGGATTTCGAGCGGGCACCCTGGAGAGTTGAAGCCTGGGTTAATGCCCAGCCAGCTCTGGGATGGCCTTGGGCATAAGTTGCCTTTGCAAACTCGGCCGCCCTGTATGTAGAAAGCACATTGGTGCACGCACTCTCTCGTGCGCGCGCACCAAGAACCCTCTTGCCGTTTTAAGATCTTCCTCCTCGGGTGAAGAAGAGAAAACTGGCAAGGGCAAAAGATCCAGCAAAATGCCCTCCTGGGTCCGATCAGCTCAGGGCATCCTGGGGTCACCAGCCTAGCTACCTCCCGTAGCAAACATCCCATTTGCAGCCGGATGAATTGAGATACGTTTCCTCTTGTCTTTCTCCGCTGCAGACTTTTGCTCCATCCTCTGCTTGCTCAGAGTTGGCCCCGGGGAGAAGTCTTGCCGGAATCCCTGCTGGCAGGGGGATTCTGGGGGCTGCAGCCCCAGTTAATCTGGGGGGGCATTGGCTGCTTGCATTGGGATTCTTGGCACCAAATCCAGTGTTTCTCAACCTCAGCGTGGCTAGCCAGGGAATTCTGGGAGTTGAAGTCTTCCCGTCTTAACGTTGTGGATTCCTGCTGTACGGGATCTTATTTCCCGGTTGTTCCCAGTTGATCCTTCCCCAGGTCCGGCCTGCTTAGGGGCTCCCTGAAACATCTGGTGCTTGGAGAAGCCCCCTCCCTTTGAGCCCAACAGGACAGGCAACTAAAGGGCCCCCGAGTGCAGAAACAGACCCCTCCCCACTGAAAGTGGCATCCCATCACTGCTCTCTGAGAAGTGGTCCATTTCAGTGGTGACATTTAATTTTTTTTCCCCTACCGGTTCCATGGGCGTGGCTTGGTGGTGGTGGTGGGGTCCTGTGACTTAGTGGGCATGGCCAACTCAATGTCACTCATGCCCACTCAGTCACATGATACCCCACACACCAAGCCACGCCCACAGCACCCGGTAGGTAGGAAAAAATATCTGTATGAGCACGAGAAGGGCTCATAGTGAATGCTGTGGCAGAGAGAATCCGAATTTTTCTCCCTCCGTTCACAGCGGAGCTGCTGCTCCCTTTATGGTCCTCCCCGCAGCCCCCTCCCTCCTGGGGGTCGAATTACCTTAAAAGGGACAGCTCCGCTGTGAATGGAGGGAGAAAAGTTCGGATTCTCTGCTGCAGCATTTAACGTTGAGCGGGCAACCACGCAGGCATGGACAGGGCCAACTAGGGGTGATTTATACCAGTTTGGCGAACTGATTCAAATCGTCCCCACCGGTTCGTCCAATCTGGTTGAATTTCACCCTTGGTCCATTTATCTTCTGGGGGAAGTAAACAAGCAATAATGAGTTTTTTTTAAGGGGTCTTAAAAAAAACCTGGCTTCCAGAGTGCTAAAGGCACGGCAGGATCCACTGGCCGAGTCCCCACACACCCCTCCCTATCCCGGAAGACCCATTACACGCTCACACACCCGGTAGCAATACAAATGTAGACCTGTACACACAAACACACCCCTTGTATATGGAATAACAATAGCGGCTGAACATCGGCGTCCTCTCGCCGCTGATGGCAGCGTACCTTTAACCTTTATTTATTTGTTTCTAATTTATATGTATGATATCTATAATATATGTACACAAATATATATATATATATAAAATTATTTTGTTTAAATTTGTATGGGTGTGTAACTAGAAGAAACGGAGAAATGAAGACGGAGTCCGTCCGTCTGAATCTTTTTATAGTACAAATATGTTTCGACACGTTTCGATCCTTTCAGGGTACTACAATGGCCTCCGTCTACCCCACCCCGTCCCCTCTTTTTGTTTGGGTTTTTTTTAAGTAAAATTAAATAGCCGGATCGGAAGTACAAGCTGTGCGGCCTCCTACAGAATTCAGGATCCACGCACAAAAAATGTATGACGGATTATGGCCAAAGGGTGACCGATTATAGATTTGTTGGGTCTCGTTTGACCCGGAATCAAAAAGACAGAACAGATTTGGTAGGCCAAATTTTCTACAGCAACCGTTCTCGTGTATGGACTTCAACTCCCAGAATTCCAAACTGGGGAATTCTGGGAGTTGAAGTCCACGCCTCCTGTTGAGAAATGCTGTAGTAGAGAAAATTTCAATTCTAAGCTCCCTGACTTGGTGTTCTCCGAATGTGTTGAGTTTCTCGGGGGGTTTCCCCGTCCTGAACGGGAACTCCAGCTGGGATTAACCGGAAGCTCGTAGGCCAACACATCTGGAAAACATCAGCTTGAGGATGGTGTCAGATTCCCGAAGACCTTTATGGAGCTGAGGACTGGAGTTTTTCCAAGCCAGGGTTTGCTTGAAAATCTTTTGTGCATTGGCATGCATGAGTGGAAATGAAGGAATTATCTGGGGAAAGGAAGTTGTCTGGATGGCTTTACCAAGTAGTTCCACTTGCAACAGCAAACACTGATAAAACAAAAGAAGATTATTGTAAAAGTTTGCATAAATTTATCTTTGAGTCGACAAGGATGTTCTGGGAAGTTTTTCTCTTTAAAAAAGAGGAAAGGAAGGAAAGGAAATAAATTCCTGGAAGGGGGGAAAGGAAGAATGATGGCACAAAAGGAATTTTCCTGATACGTTTGAACGCTGGGCATGCCAAATGTCTCAGGCAGGGTTTTAATTTCGGGAAGAAATAATTTCTTTAGTTTCGTTAAAGCTGATATGTTTCCTGGTTTTAAAATGCAGACTTGTGGTAGGTGCTCCATCACCGGAGCCTTTTAAAAAGACTCTGGAATAGTCTAAGGCTGTGATGGCGAACCTATGGCACGTGTGCCACAGGTGGCACGCGTAGCCATATCGGTGGGCACGCGAGCTCAGCTCCGGCCTGCATGCATGCACTGGCCAACTGATTTTCGGGCCTTCCGGTCCCACCAGAAGTTGGCAAACAGGCCATTTCCGGCCTCCGGGGTGGTGGGGAAGGCTGTTTTTGCCCTCCCCAGACGCCTAGAAAGGCTCTGGAGCCTGGGGAGAGAGAAAAACGGGCCTACCGGGCCATCGCGTGCCAGGAGTGCGGGGAGCATGGGGGGCGTCACGAGCCCATGTGCGGGTTGGGATTGTGGGTATGGGAACACACGTGCGCGATCCTCCCGCGCTCTCCCCGCTCCTGGCACGTGATGGCAAAAAGGTCCCTTCCAACTGTTATTCCGCCTAAGGACAGTTTTTAGTTCAGGGCAGTTTAGAAAATTTACAAACAAAATAAATTAAAATCACTGGAGTTTGTTTTTTTTTTTAAGGAGAGATCGGACAGCCTTTCGTCCAGATTAATATTATAGGATCTCCTGCCTGAGCAGGGGGTTGGACTACGAGACCTCGAAGGTCCCTTTTCCAACTCTGCTGTTCTGTTAACTCTGTTGTTCTGCTCGTCTCTCAGTTTTTATTCTGTATTCCTCAAAAACGATGACACTCAACCTTTTTTTTTTAACCCAGTAATGTTTTTTCAACTTTGGTAACTTTTTAAGACGTTTGGACTTCAGCGCCTGACGTTGGCTAGGGAATTCTGGGAGTTGAAGGGCCCCCCCTAATCATAAAGTTGTCGAAGTTGAGAAACTACGGGGTTAACCAATTTGTCCAGAGGTTATTATGGGATAGGAAAGCACACATTGCAGAAACATGGATTGGGTCGTTGTTGTTTTCAGGTGTCTGTTCTGTGTCCAGTGAGGGATTTTTATTTTTTATTTATTTTTTTGCAACGGTTCTCAATAGACAATGTCCAGGAGCAGGGACATGCATGGGACTTTCGAAGCAATTCAAGCCACGTTGCAAGGATCTACTCTTCCGCGGGTTCACCTGTGTATCTCCAGCATCCCCTCCACAAATCTTCCAAAAATCGGAGCCACAAACTGTAGCATATTTTTTTTTTCCTTCCTGATTTTATATTGTAAAAATCTTGAGCTGATGTAATGTTTTCCTGTCTCTTTTCTCTCGGTTCAGCTTTAATTGTGTTAACAATAAAAGATACAGGGCTCTCTTGCTTGTCTTGTCTTTTTCAAGGCCTGTTTCCGTGGAAGTGGGATACGTGAGAAAGGGCGCAAGAAATAGCTTTAATGCCCTATTGGATGATAGGTATTACTCGCTCACTTCTTAGCTTCTTTTAACACTGGAATCATCATCCATCCCTTGCGGGGTGGAATCTGGGCAACTGAATGGAGCTAGCAGAGTGTTTGAATGGCCGGATGCCTTTCCTGTCGCCAGTACTGAGTTTTGTTCGGCAGATACATTCTCATTGTGCCCAGAGAGAGAAATATCTGCCTCTACCTAGGATCGAACTCACAGCCTCCTGATTGTGAGGTGAGAGCTCCACCTCTAGGCCACTGCACCAGCGGTGGGTTCTACTTAACTTTACTACCAGTTTGCAACGGGGCCGCGCACGCGTACTTGCTTCACTCGTGCGTGCACGCTCTCTTCTGCGCATGCGCAGAAGCATTTTTATGACATCGGGGTCAGTGGATGGAGCCTCCCTCCAGTTTTACTACCAGTTTTATAGAACTGGTGCGAACCGGGGGAACCCACCACTCCCTTCTTTAACACTGGAATGTCATGGGTGAAATTTTGCTCATCCAGTCTCGAGTGTTGTAAGGTAAGAAAAAAATCTAATTTAAGGCCTGCAATTCTCCATCAGCATTCCAGGTTCACACAATACACAAAAACCAGGTTTAAGGACACATTTGAGAGATGCACCCAAACTCCTATATAATAGCCAACACTCCAGAAGATGAGACTCAAGATTTCGGGGCAGAACAATGGGCTCAGCTCAGGCAGAACCATAAAAAAGTTGTTTTTTAACAGCGAAAGGATGGATGGATGGATGGATACAGAAGATAGATAGATAGATAGATAGATAGATAGATAGATAGATAGATAGATAGATAGATTAGATAAGATAGATAAGACATGATAGAGAAAGATGATAGGATAGATAATAGAGAAAGATGATTGATAAGAGAGAAAGATGGATGGAGAGACAGGATAGATGAGAAAGATGATAAAGAGACATGATAGATAATAAATGATAGAGATAAAGAGAGATGATAGATAGAGACAGATGATAAAGAGACAGATGATAGATTATAAATGATAGATAAAGAGATGATAGATGATAAATGATAAAGAGAGAAAGGTAAAGAGACAGATGATAGAAGATGATAGATGTAGCTAGATATACAATAGATAATAAAGATGATAGATAGATAGATAGATACAGATGATAGATGATAAATGAGAGAGATAGAGAGGTGAAGAGACATGATAGATGATGATAGATAGTTGTAGCTAGATATACAATAGATAATAAAGATAATAGATAGATAGATAGATAGATAGATAGATAGATAGATAGATAGATAGATAGATAGATACAGATGATAGATGATAAATGATAGAGATAAAGAGGTAAAGAGACATGATAGATGATGATAGATGTAGCTAGAGATACAATAGATAATAAAGTTAATAGATAGATAGAGACAGATGATAGATGATAAATGAGAGAGATAGAGAGGTGAAGAGACATGATAGATGATGATAGATAGTTGTAGCTAGATATACAATAGATAATAAAGATGATAGATAGATAGATAGATAGATACAGATGATAGATGATAAATGATAAATGATAGAGATAAAGAGGTAAAGAGACATGATAGATGATGATAGATAGTTGTAGCTAGATATACAATAGATGATAAAGATGATAGATAGAGACAAATGATAGATGATAAATGATAGAGATAAAGAAGAGATAGAAATAAAGAGATGATAAATGATAGAGCTAGAGAGAGCTAAATGATAGATAGATAGATAGATAGATGATAGATAGATAGATAGATAATGAATTCCTGTTTGCTGAATGCAAAATTCCTCGCTCCACGATTTTGCTTCCTTCAAGAATACCCCAAGAGAATATTTGCTCTCTCATCCTTCCAACTTTCCTGGGTGTTTCTTCGAGCGTCCAGCCTTGGGGAGGGGGGTGGGGGTGGGGGGCTGCAAGGACCACTCCCCCCCCCAGCAGTCCCACGTTGCTTCCCGCGGTTCTTCTTCCAAGAGTCCGCCGTGTGGCGTTCCTAGGCAACGGATGAGCCTCTCCGCCAATGGGAAGGCCGGAGCTGCTCCGCGTTCCAAGGTAGCTAGGCAACCCCGGTCCGGGACGTTCCACGGTTGTTAACGAAGTTTTTTTTTTTGTTTTTTTTCCTTGCAAAGCGATGCGCTGCGCGGGTCTTGCAAGCAAGCAGGTGAGTCGTCTCGATTCTTTGCTGGGCATTTCTTGGAAATACTTGTTGCAAGTTATTTCCCCACTTGCGTTTCTGTCCCTTCCATCTTAAAAAAGAGCCTTGGTAGTACAGTGGTTTAATGCACCCTGTTATTAACACAGCTGCCTGCAATTTCTGCAGGTTCGAATCTTACCAGGCTCAAGGTTGACTCAGCCTTCCATCCTTTCTAAGGTAGGTGAAATGAGGACCCAGTTTGTGGGGGCAATAAGCTGACTTTGTATAAATATACAAAAGGATGAAGGCTATTGCTTAACGCACTGTAAGCCGCCCTGAGTCTCCGGAGAAGGGCAGCATATAAATCAAATTAAAAAAAAAAAAAAAAGTTGCCCAGCTCAGGGAATCGGGATCCATTCGCACGTGCGCTGCTAATACCTGTGTGCAGTTCTGGGGAAGGGGAGGAGCGGGGGGGGGGAGATCGGCCGGGATAGGAAGGAAGTTGGGTCCATACTCCAGCCGCAATTGAAGGGCAATTTTATTTATTTCTTTTATTTATTTTTATTTCACGGGAATGAATTCTGACAACAGACAGAGGTTTCTCAATTTGCTTCCTTCTCCTTGCAGATCCAGGCAGGACAAACGCAGGTGGGGACAGAGGCGTGTCCTCTCGGGAGATGGACTGCAGAGGAGATGGACTTCTGCATCTCCCTGACTCCAAGGAGGCCCCGAGCAGATCAGAGTCCATTTGCACCGAAGACTTGGCCGCCGAGTTCCATAAAGGTCTGGTGGATTTGCTGCTGAGCTCCGATGAGGATGAGGCACCTTCTGGTCTCACGTCAGGTCCCAAAGATGTGAGGCCAACCACATCCAGTGTCACCGTCTTGTCCGAGATGGCTGTTCCTGGTCCAACTTTCAGATCTCTCCACCCTGCTTCGGATCCTCACAGATTGGACTCGGCAAGCAAGCAGGTGCCAGCAGAAGCGTCCAAGGAGAAACGGAGCCTAGAATTGTCTCCTCGTTCCAGAGAAGGTCCACTCCAGAGTCTTAGTCAACATGGAGTCAAGAACATCGCGTCTCTAGGAGAAAAAAGGTCTGTCAAGAGCTCCACTGGAACCGATATAGGAAGGGGGGACCAGCTGTGGAAGAGGAACCATCACGCCAGGCTCCAGAGCTCAAGAGAAGAAGAGGAGCTCTCCAGGAAAAATAGGTTCCTGGAATTAGGAGGAAAAGGACTAGAGCGATCTTCTGAACCGAGACAGAACATCACTAGAAGCTCAAAGCACCAGTTGGTCGTTGGAGATGCTCTGCCGTCCTGGCAAAGGACCAGAAGAACTACGTCAAAAATTAGAGTCCCGCCGAGGAGAGCAGAGGTCAGCCACCCTGAGAAGACCTCATCGGACCACCCAGGTGGAGGAGAGCCCCTTGGAGGATGCTGCAGAAATCACTTGCTACCTCTCGATGGAGAAGATCAAGGGATCCTCCTGCTTCGCTCTCTCTATCCTCCAAAAGCCAAATTCCTTGGCGGAAAGGAGAGGCTGTCTCCGTCTGAACTGGGAACAGATCCTGGAATCATTTGTGGTCCAAGAGAAGCTCGGAAGACTCCAGGGTTGGCCAGAAGACTCAGGGAGGCCTGGGCTGTGGCTTTGAGCACTGAAGTCCATGGTGAAGATCCAGAGAGGGGAGAAAGTGAGTTGGTCAAGATATCATATGAATAGAAGATAATTTCTGTAGCTGAGGGTTGGACAGTGGACTCCTTGGGGCTCTCTGAATGGTTGTTTACAGACGTTTCATTACCCAGCCAGGTAGCATCATCAGTGTGAGTCCATGTGGGGTTTGCCCTCTATTTAGATACAGTAGCTTGCCTTCCTTGTGTTGGTGTGGGTTTTCTCCTTGCTAGTTCATTGATTCGGATTGCTTTCTGCTTGATCGTTTGTCTGGTGTTAATCCCTGCTTCTCTGGGTGTTGGCTTCTGGAGAAGATGTGTTCTGAAATCATTTTGGATTTATCTCTCTGCTTTGGAGGGTCTTCCCTCCATTCTTTTTCTCAAGGGCGGTTCTTGGGTTGGGAACTGGTGGGAACGTTTCTCTCTTTCTGGAAATCTGGATTAAATCAGGTCTCTTTTCCCCGACAGCTGATGGCCACAATGTGAAGAAGAAGTCCCGGCTGCCACCAAGGGATCCATGGAGGTGAATGTCCCTGGGCAAAGGGAAAAGCAGAGACCATGGAAGCAGCTGAGGCCTAAGAGAAAGACCTGGAGACCCCACTAACCCCGTGATGGCATGCAAAGCCCTCTCTGTGGGCACATGCACCATCGCCACTGCTTTTCTGGTTTCCAGTGTGCCCATGGCACCACCAGCTGGTCTTTGTAGGTGCTGGAGCTCTGGAAAACGGCCTGAAAATGGCCCAAAAAAACAGGCATAGTTGGATTCCTCCTTAGTTCTAAGTTGCTTCTCTCCTCGATTAGTTTCCATCCGTTGCTTCTTGTCCTGCCCTCAGGCGCTTTGGAGAAGAGCTTTGTTTGTCTTAACCGAGACAATGTCATCATGCCGTACCAGTGTGTGATGCTTTTTTTTTAAGGTCCTCGGGTTCCAGCGTCTCCGATGCAGATGGAGAGGGGTTTGCACAGCTGATCAGCCAAAGCAGGAGGACTTCTGGCAACTTCAGGAGGTGGGCTCCCAACTGGAAGGAAGCCACGGCAGGAAACAACAAGCTAAACCAGGTCTACTCAGGACACCCTGGCAGTGGGAGGAAGGAGTATTTTGAGAATCCCAGAGGTAGACTCAATGTGGAACTAACTGGTTGTCTTCTCCTTCTCCTTCTCCTTCTCCTTCTCCTTCTCCTTCTCCTTCTCCTTCTCCTTCTCCTCCTTCTTCTTCCCCCTCCTCCTCCTGCTTCTCCTCCTTCTCCTTCTCCTTCTCCTTCTCCTTCTCCTCCTTCTCCTTCTCCTCCTTCTCCATCTCCTTCTCCTCTTCCTCCTCCTGCTTCTTCTTCCTCCTCCTCCTTCTCCTTCTCCTTCTCCTTCTCCTCCTTCTCCTTTTCCTTCTCCTCCTTCTCCATCTCCTCTTCCTCCTCCTGCTTCTTCTTCCTCCTCTTCCTCCTTCTCCTCCTCCTCCTCCTCTTCCTCCTCCTCCTCCTCCTCCTCCTCCTCCTTTTCCTTCTTCTTCTTCCTCCTCCTCCTCCTCCCACTTCTCCTCCTCCTCCTCCTTCTCCTCCTCCTCCTCCTCCTCTTCCTCCTCCTCCTGCTGCTCCAAAAACCTACTCCAACTCCTCCTCCTCCTCTTCTTTCTCCTCCCAGCATGTGGCTCTGGAGCTGGAAAATTTTCAGGTAGCCCCGAAGGAGCGCCAGGAGCTGGCAAGGAAACTGGAGTTGCAAATGGAAGAACATCAGGATCAAGTGGAGAAGGCCAGGTATCAATCAGTCGGTCCTTATTACAAGTATGGAAAATGAAGAGGGCAACCCTGAGGCCGATATTTGAGGTCCATGGCTAAAACGACAAGGTAGTAAACACGGCGTACTTCCGAAGCCTTCTATCCTTCCGAGGTCAGTAAATGAGGACCTAGCAACAAGCTGATCCTGTAAACTGCTTAGTGAGAGCTGTAAAGCACTGTGAAGCGGTATATAAGTCTAAGTGCTATTGCTATAAGGAGGCTAAAAGATACAAAGAACCGTTGCAGGAATTGGGTATGGCTAGTCTAGTGAAAAGAAGGATTAAGAGAGATATGATAACAGTGTTCCAGTATCTCAGGGGCTGCCCCAAAGAAGAGGGAGTCAAGCTATTCTCCAAAGCACCTGAAGGCAGGACAAGAAGCAACGGGTGGAAACTAATCAAGGAGAGAAGCAACTTAGAACTAAGGAGAAATTTCCTGAGAGTTAGAACAATTAACCAGTGGAACTCCTTGCCACCAGAAGTTGTGAATGCTCCATCATTGAAGGCTTTTAAGAACAGATTTGTCCAAAATGATATAGAGTCTCCTGCTTGAACAGGGGTTGGACTAGAAGACCTCCGAGGTCCCTTCCAACCCTTGTTCTGTTATGTCCTTCTTTCCTGCTGCAGGGCTGATCTGGTACTGCTGGAATATAAGCGGGAGATCTGCCTGAAGGAAGTCGCGGAACTGGAGCAAGAGCTCAGCGTCCTCAGGCGGCAGGGCAGGCAGTATGGGGCCCTGCAGGTGGAGGTGAGGAAGGATGCACACCTGGGGAGGGGGGGAAAGTTTCTCTCTTTCCTTCAGCCAGTTTTCCCTTCCTCCGGCCGCTATCTTTAATAGAGGAGTTAATCTAGTCTGGATTGTTTTAATTGGAAAGCCAATTAAATCAATCAGGAGAGGAGACTGTCCTGTTTTACGAAACCCCCAGAGATGGAAAACCCACCATATCTTGAAGCCAGAAGCTAACAAATCACAGTCGTTCACCCTGTTTTGATTTACTTAGGATCAATTTTGACATCTACTTTTCTGTAAACAAAAATGTTGGTTGGTGTTGTGGCCCATCAGATTCGGACAGATTCGGACAGTGAGGAGGTTGGGGAGGAACGTGGGCCAGTCCTGGAGTCTGGGGAAGGCTCTGATGAGGGCTCTGCGTCAGAGGCAGAGAGAGGGCCAGGGCCGTCTGGCAGTTATCAGCTACCTTCGGGGTCGGACATCAGTGAGGCAGAGGAACAGCTGGAGCCTGTTCCCAGTGTGTGCATGCACAGAGCTGCCAGGAGAAGGGAACAGCTAAAGAACAAGGGTCGACTCGGGAGTAAGGCCACAGGTGGACGATGAATGGCCCCTCCCAGAGGGAATAAAAGAGGAGCGAAAGGGGAGTTGAGTTTGCAGGAGACAATTAGTTCGCTTAATTGGTTCATGACTCCTTCCTTGCCAAGTTTTGAAGATATCGGCCTGGCCGCTCTCCAAGCAAGATAAGGTCTGTGACTGTAAATTCTCCCTGGAAAGACTTTGCTGGATGTGAATGAGAAGAATTCACCGTCACTTAATAAAAAGGGGTTTTTTTTTGTCGGGACGAGGAGTCTGCTTCGTGGTTTGGGGGAAGCCTAGGTCAGAACACTTGGGGAGGAGAACGGACATTCTCTCCTCTCCAAGCTCAGCATTTCCAATGATTTTTTGCAAGCTTTCCTATCGCCAGATCTTTCTGTCCACATCAGGTGTCCCGTCTGGTCAGGGAGCGAGAAGAGCTGAGGGACCAAGTGAGCTGCTTAGAAGACCAGCTGTCTTCTCTGAAGCTCCAGCTGAAGAGTTCTAGAGCCAGGTTGTCCTCCGTGGAGGAAATGGCCAGTGAGAAGACCAAGCTGTTTCAGGAGGTAAGGAGACCCCCCCACTGGAGATGCTCGTAGTTCAAATACCGTGTCTGGTTGAAACTTGGAAACTCAACAGCCATCCAAGATGCTAAACATAAATTTCAGACACGGGGAGGGAACATTGATTGCTTTTTGAGAAATGAGAGACTATGACACAACGACATATTGATCTCAAACCTGAATTATTCTTGTTGGGAATTTTAACAGAAACTTATAGTCAAGACAATGTATATTTGATTATTCATGCAATAATGGCAGCGAGAATGGTATTCGCACAAAACTGGAAAAGTGAAGAGATCCCTAAGGATGAAAATGTGATTAAGAAAATATTAGAATGTGCAGAAATGAATAGATTAACGCTTGCAATTAAAGGAAAGGAAGAATCTGACTATTATAGCCTATGAGTTTAGTTTAGTTTATTTGATTTGTATACCGCCCTACTCCCGAAGGAGTAGGAGAGTTGTTTTATCTATGGTTAGAGGATAAATATGAAAATTTACAATCTACAATCTACCCCCAGAGATACGAGTGATCTCCGACCTCCGGACTTTTCGTCGGGCCCTAAAAACTTACTTGTTTCAGTTCGCCGGTCTGTCTTGATTTTATAGCTGGTTTTAAAATTTTAATACGGATTTTATATTGACGATTTTTAAATTACGGGCCAACTTTATGTAATTATTTTAAATCTATTTTTAATTGTAATGTTATGTATAAATGTTTTTATTTTGGCTGTTCACCGCCCTGAGTCCGAAAGGAGAAGGGCGGTATAGAAGTTTGATTAATAAATAAATAAATAAATAAATAAATAAAATTAGAAATAAGGAGCGTGTCTTGCCATGCCCGGCCCCGCCTCACCCCTCTCCTCCCAGCCACTCCTCGCCTTGCCAACCGGCTGCTCATCCAGCTGGGCGGCGAGGCGAGCGGCTGGGCATGAAAAGGAGTGGCTGGGAGAGGAGGGGCAAGGGCGGGTATGGTGAGGAGGGCAAGGCAAGGCGCTCCTCGATGTGAGCGACATTGAGTTGGCCACGCCCACCCAATTTTATGATCACCCAGCCATGCCTACCCAGCCGGTCATTAGGGCAGAGAACCGGTTGTTAAATTCTTCGAATCCCAACCACTGTTTGCAGGCTGTGCTGTCCAAAAAGGATCTGGAAATCGCCAGGATGCACGAGACCGTCTCAGGCTTGGCAGCGGAAAAGGAAGCCCTGGATGGCATCGTCAGGAGCCTGAAAGAGGAAAACCAGCAACAGCTGAAGCAGCTTCAACAGGAGGCATTCCAGGAAAAGGTTCTATTTATTTATTTATTTATTTATTTATTTATTTATTTATTTATTTATTTATTTATTTATTTTTATTTTTATTTATATTTTTATTTTATTTTATTTAATTAAATTAAATTAAATTAAATAATTAAATTAAATTAAATTAAATTAAATTAAATTAAATTAAATTAAATAATTAAATTAAATTAAATTAAATTAAATAATTAAATTAAATTAAATTAAATTAAATTAAATTAAATTAAATTAAATTAAATTAAATTAAATTAAATTAATTAAATTAAATTAAATTAAATTAAATTAAATTATTAAATTTCTATACCGCCCTTCTCTCGAAGGACTCGGGGCGGTGAACAGCCACAAGATAAAACGCATAAATACAAAAATATAAAATAGATTTAAAAACGAATTAAATAATTTGGCTGAATTTAAAATACCCCATAATTTAAAAACAAATTAAAATTTACATTTAAAAGGGGAGAAGATTTATCCTTCTCTTGGCAATATATATATATTTATTCTTCCTTAGCAATGCTGGGTTTTCTTAAGCGCTGGGGTTGGACTACAAGACCTCCGGGGTCCCTTCGAACTCCGCTATTCTATGTTCTATGTTCAGCTGCAAATGGGTTAAGTAATATCTCTCCCCCCCACCCACCCCACTGTCTTCTTGCAAGGAGAAAGGGCTCTGCAAACTAAGAGAAGAGATGGCGCTGCAGGAGAAGCAAGCTTTACAAGAGGTAATCCGAGTGGCGTCTCGAATCCTCTGGGAATCACGTGAGAGATTGTGGGAGAGGCTGGGAAAGGGATGGAAGGCCAAGAGGAGATCGGCCATCAAGAGACAGCAGGGAAGTGGTTGGCGGCTTATTTCATAAAGATTGGCCGAGCCTGTTTTCATTGTTTTAATTAAAGCCTTAGTAAGGCCACACGGGGATGCGGTGTCTCAGTGGCTAAGATGCTGAGCTTCTCGATCGAAAGGTCGGCAGTTCAGCGGTTCGAATCCCTGGCGCCGCGTAACGGGGTGAGCTCCCGTGACTTGTCCCAGCTTCTGCCAACCTAGCAGTTCGAAAGCATGTAAAAAAAATGCAAGTAGAAAAATAGGGACCACCTTTGGTGGGAAGGGAACAGTGTTCCGTGCGCCTTTGGCGTTGAGTCATGCTGGCCACATGACCACGGAGACGTCCTCGGACAGCGCTGGCTCTTCGGCTTTGAAATGGAGATGAGCACCGCCCCCTAGAGTCAGGAACGACTAGCATATATGTGCGAGGGGAACCTTTACCTTTACCTTAAGGCTACACGTAGAGTCCTGCATCCAGTGTTGGTCACTACACTACGTATTAAAAAGAGGTGGAGACTCTAGAAAGAGTGCAGAGAAGAGCAACCAAGATGATGAGGGGACTGGAGGCTAAAACATACGAAGAACGGTTGCAGGAACTGGGCATGGCTGGTCTAGAGAAGGACCAGGGAAGACAGGATAGCATCTTCCAATATTTGAGGGGCTGCCACAGAGAGGAGGAGGGTCAACCTGTTTTCCAAGGCACCTGAAGGCCAGAGAAGGAATAATGGATGGAAAGTGATCAAGGAGAGATTCAACCTGGAAATAAGGAGGAATTATCTGACAGTGAGAACAATTAACCAATGGAAGAGAAGTTTCCTTCAGAGTTGTGGGAGCTTCATCACTGGAGGCTTTCAAGAAGAGACTGGATGGCCATCTATCAGAAATGGTGTAGGGTCTCCTCTTGGGTGTGGGGGTTGGACTAGATGACCTACAGGATCCCTTCCAACTCTGTTAATCCGTTAATTGCTTCTCGTTCTCTTTCTCAGTGTGCTGAGAGCTCAGAAGTGGCCAAGGCCAGCGCTCTTCGGGAACAAGCTGTCACCTTCCAGAAGGAAATTGAAGGTCTACAAAAGATCCTAAAGGTAATCACAGGTAGTCCTCGACTTACGACCACAATGGCACCCAGCATTTCCGTTGATAAGCGAGACAGCTGTTGAGAAAGTTTTGCCCCATTTTTTTACAACCTTCCTCGCCCCGGTTTACAACCTTCCTCGCCCCGGTTGTTAAAACGAATCCTGCAGTGGTTCAACTAGTAACACGGTTGTTAAGTGAATCTGGCTTTCCCCCTAGAAGGTTGTCAAAGGGGATCACGTGATCCCAGGAGGCTGCCACCGTCATAAATATGAGTCCGTGGCCGAGCGTCTGGATTTTGATCACGTGACCAAGGGGAGGGCTGCAACGGTTGTTAAGTGTGAAAAGAACGGTCATAAAGTCACTTCCATCGTAACTTTGAACGGTGACTAAACGAACTGTTGTAAATTGAGGACGATCAGTATTGTGGGAGCCCAGCCCTTCTCTTAGCATCTTAACGTGTCAACCTGAACCAGTTCAGCGAAGCACGTTAGGTGAAGGCAGCGAGTAGGTTTTCTTAACCTGGGTTGAGCGTGTTGTATGAATCCAGCCAGGATAGTATTATTATGTCTTTTTTCTCTCCTTTCCATCCCAGGAGCGAGAGGCAGAAGCCATCCAGCAGATGGAAGCTATGCAGAAGCAGGCAGCGGCCCTGAAGGTCGAAGCCCAGGAGATGGTAGGTTGGGTGCCTCCCGGGCCGTGTTTCCTGCTTTCTTCCTAATCATTAACACCTTGGTTGCACGGTCGAGCGGTGGAGGGCGAGGGACGTGTTGGCTCAGTGGCTGAGAGGCTGAGCTTGTCGATCGAAAGGCCGGCAGTTCAGCGGTTCGAGTCCCGAGTGTCGCATAATGGGGTGAGTTCCCGTGACTTGTCCCAGCTTCTGCCAACCTAGCAGTTCGAAAGCAGGTAAAAAAAAATGCAAGTAGAAAAATAGGGACCACCTTTGATGGGAAGGGAACAGCGTTCCGTGCACCTTCGGCGTTGAGTCACGCCGGCCACATGACCACGGAGACGTCTTCGGACAGCGCTGGCTCTTCGGCTTTGAAACGGAGATGAGCACCGCCCCCTAGAGTCGGGAACGACTAGCACAGATGTGCGAGGGAAACCTTTAACTTTACCTTACACAGAATCGTAGCGTGAGAGGGAGCTTGGAGTTGATTTAGTTCAATCTCTGTCTCTGCCGGTGTCCACTGTCTTTGAATCAGAATAGAGCGGGAAGGGACCTTGGAGATCTTCTAGTCCAACCCTCTTCTCAAGCAGGAAACCCTATACTACTATATATAGTACAATGTACTAAAATAAATACGTATATGTGTATATAGAGTGTGTGTGTGTGTATTTATAATGTGATATATAATATGCAATTATCATTATTATTCCTCTGCTCGAGTTGTCAGTCACACCCGGAAGTGTTGATGTTTTTTGTGCTGGCTGGGGAATTCTGGGAGTTGAAGTCCACCGATCTTAATGACACCAAGGCTGAAGAACTCTTCAGTCCATCCTGGGCCCCAACCTCATGCTGTTGATTCGTTGTGTGTCCATCTCAGGTGCAGAATGCGTTGCTCCAAGAGCAGAAAAAATGGGAAGCCAACGCCCAGGCGGCCCTCCAGATGCAGCGGGAAGTCCTGGGGGAACAGGACCGGAAGAGGCGGGTGGATCTCCAGAGAGCCCTGGAGAAAGAAAGGAAACTCAACGGTGCTTTGCGGAATGAAGCGGCTGACCTCCGTCAGGTGAGCATCTCTGGGCTGAGCCAGGCCACCAGGTTGGGTGGCATCAGGGGTGGGATCAGCGGTGAAATGCACTTACCTTCGCTCCCGGTTCGGGAGTATGAGTGCGTGTGCCTCTTCTGCGCATGCACAGAGGGTCAAAAATGGGATGTAATGACGACCCAGCAGGTGGGCAGAGCCTCCCACCGCCACCACTACCAGTTCGCATAAGCCAGATAGATTCGGCCGGATTTCACCACTGAGTGGGATTCAGCCGGTTCGGACCAGTTCGGGCAAATTGGTAGCTGACGATCAGCTGGGCCCGCCCGCCTGCCCCTGCACTATACCAAGCTATATTTCCTTTGTTTGAAGCCCAGCTGACAGGCATGGCAGAGCGGATTGCCGTGCCTCAGCTGTTTTACTCACCAGGGCTGCAGTAGAAGGTAAGTTTTAGAGCTGTTTTCAAACGCACTGCGCGTGCGCGGTGCCAACCGGTTGTTACACCGGTTGAATCCCACCACTGGGTGGCATCAAGTACCAACCATCTTTGGATCAGGAGGGTTAGCCCTGCAATGTTGCATCCTGGGTAGAAGAGAGTCACGCCACTCAGGAAGAGAACAACTCCATTCATAAAAGAGTGCTGGGAGTTTGGAGTTACTTATTTGGGGTCGTAGCCCTTCTTAACTCTTCCACCTTCGTGGTCGAATCTCCAACTAGAGTAGCGGGTGGAGTAAAGAGGCTGGAGAGCTTGGAATCCCTACAGAGGAGGAAGAGACAGTGGCCAGACCCTCCGTAAGATCCTTGAAGCCTTTGTCCGTTTGTTCCCAAGAGAGTGTAGTTAGTATCCGGGAACATTCTTGTAAATAGGCAAGCAACAATGAAGACACTACTCTGGTCAGCTTACGGTGTCGTTCCGGTTCCTTGATGGTCCTTGATGTGGACCATCGAGTGGTGGGTGGGTGTGAGGAGGTCTACAGTCACGGTTGACTGAATTTGGTGGAGAACCAGGCAGCTCCCCCAACCCTTTGGCTCTTTGGGGTAGTCAACCCAAAGAGGAATATCAAGGCAGGAGTGAAAAAAGCCCATCGGGGCATTTTGTGTTTCAGAAGATCGAAGGTTTGGAGAACCAGACCCATTTGTTGGAAGAGGAGAAACGAGCCAGCCTGGAAGAACTCCAGGTTGAGCTACGGAAGGAAAAGGACGAAGCTCTCCAGAGGTTGCGAGAAGAGCTGGAGCAGGTGAGACAACAACCCACCTACCTACCCACAGGAAGAAGTTCTAAAGCTACAAAACAATTGATAACAATTTTAAAAATCCAGAAAATACATACGTACAGCAGCTGAGATAATTAATCAACTAACAGTAAAGCCAAGTTGCCAGGGCCCTTAACACAGAGTTGCCACAAGGAAGAAGAAGGGACAGGGAGGGGGGGAAATAGATAAGCTGGGGGGATTTGTAATCAAAACAAAAAAGTTATCCTGTGGGAACCAAGGTCATTCCAAGAGGTGGCCAGGGAGAAGAGGAGTTGGAGTAACCAAGCAACCAGCCAGCTCCTCTATTGGACAATGTGACTGATGACTTGGGGAAAGGGGGAACTTTTAATCAGCGGGAAAACGGCGGGAAAACGGCGGGAAAACGGCGGGAACTTTCAGAGTCGGTTTTCACCAGTTGTGCCGATATGAGGTAATAAAGTGTTCTTTTGAGGAATCTACCGGCCTCAAGCAGAGTCCTGCTTTCTATTGGAACACTGACACCCACCTTCTTCCTCCTGTTTGAATGACAAGGTGAAGGTAACCAATCAGGTAACCCGATCCCAAGCCAGGGAGGGCTTTAAAGGTGACGCCCAGCGTCGCCTCTGTCGCAGCAGTGAGAAACCCGTTTGCTGAGCTTCTCTGATTCCTGAAACAGGTTCTTGGGTGGGTGGATGTTTCTTCTTCCCCCAGGAAAGGATGCAAGAAAGAGAAGAAATGAAAACGAAGCTACAACAGATGGAAGAAGGAGGCGAACACCTACAAGCGGAATGCAACCGGATGTCCCTACGGGAACGGGAAGCTCAGGCCCAGGCTGACCGGATGGATCATTTTTGGGCCACTCAGGTCACCTTAGCATGTCAGCAGCTGAAGGAGCTCCTTCCTGAGAAGGAAACCCTGCTGCCTCACCTGTTGTGCAGGTAGAATAGCGGAGTTTTCTTTTTCTGGGGTGTTTTAAGAATGGCCTGCTCTCGAGTTGCCATAGGCAAGGGGGATGGGAAAACGAGCCTTGCAGCCGCAGCGAGGGAATCTCAGTTCAGTCAAAACGAAAGCACATTCCAGCCACCTCTCTTCAAGGTCATCTCCGCAGTTACCCACAGTGGCCGGAGGGGAGTGATCTCTACAACCCGCGAAATTACTTTGTTGGAGAATGTGACTGATGACACACCTTGGGGGCAGGGGGGAAACAGAGTCAGAGCCAGGACGTAAATTAAGTGGGGGTCAGAGTTGGCTTCATTTGGTCCATGCTGACATGAAGCTCCTAATAAATAACTGGATTTCTTTTGAAGCTTGGCTCAAGGCTTATAATTTAATCAAGGCATCGGTGGAAACCCTGAAATCTGGTTTCAGTGACTTCTTAATTCTGATAAGAAAATAGGGGTGAAATATTAATGAGGAACGGGAAATTAATCAGGCGCGATTCTTTCTCTGTTCCTTGCTAATGTTTCACCCCTGTTTTCTCCCATGTTGGGACACCAGACGGTTCCTGGGAACTTGTAAAGCTGCCCTTTTCATTTACCAACTATTTTTAGCCGCTTCTTCACTCCTTCTGGCCATGACCTGCCAGGAGGATGTCATGTGTACCTCAAATCAAATCAAATCTCTTTATTATGGTCTTTGACCAGCCTTTACAATAAAAAAAGAATCCAGTTTTTAAAAAAAGAGATAATTTAACAGAACAATTTGTTATGGGAAAAAGGGGGCGAGGGGAAACCCAACAGGATGGTAATAAAACCACATATCTAATTAAAAGTTTTGCTCAGTTGTATAACTTGGTGAAGGTATTTGGCCACCTGGCCATTTCATAAGTATGGGTCAGTGGCCAAGTGTCTGAATTTTCGTCACACGATCGTGGGCTTGCTGCAAAGGTTGTGATTGTGAGTCACTTTTTTCAGTGCCGCTGTAACTTGTGTCGGTCACCAAATGAACCGTTGTAAGTCAAGGATCGCCTGTAGATACCCCGAAATGCTGTCACAATGTCATAATTGCAAAAAGGCGAATTTTAAGCAATTTTTGCTTGTTTCCCAGGGGTGCCCTTCCTCTCTCCTCCGGCGCCGCCCTCCAAGCCCTCCGAGAGATGAAGGAAGAAATTCAGAGTTACATCCAGGATCTCAACCACGAGCTTGAGAGGCAAAGGCAGCGTATTTTCCAGATCCAGAGAGAGAAGGTGAGTGGGTCTGTCAGGCCCTGTGAACCTGTTGTGGCCTGCCGGTGACCAGCAGAGTCGGACAGTGAGGAGGTTGGGGAGGAACTTGGGCCAGTCCTGGGGGCTGGGGAAAGCTCGGACGAGGGATCTGCGTCGGAGGCAGAGAGGGAATTAGCAGTGAGGCAGAGGAACAGCTGGAGCCTGTTCCCACTGTGCGCATGCGCAGAGCTGCCAGAAGACAAGAACAACTCCGAAAGCAGGGTTGACTTAGGAGTAATGCCACACCTTGGAGGTGATTGGCCCCTCCCATAGGAAACAAAAGAGGAGCAAACTGGGAGTGGGCTTTTGCAGGAAACAATTTGTTCAGTCGGTCGAATCAAGAGTGGGAAGATCTGTCCGTGACTCTGTGCCAAGTTTTGCCTTGCCCTGCATTTGGAAACTAGTTACCTGGCAGCTTTCCAAGCGAGATAAGGTCTGTGTTGATAAATATTCCTCTGAAAGACTGTTTGGACAGGCCTTGCTGACTGTGAATGAAAGGAATTCAGTCGTGTAAATAAATGGGGTTTTGCTGGGACCTGTTGTGGTCCGCCAGCAGCCTGCGGACCTGGCAGTGGAGTCGGACAGTGAGGAGGCTGGGGAGGACCATGGGCCAGTCCTGGAGTCAGGGGAAGGCCCAGACGAGGGCTCTATGTCGGAGGCAGAGATAGGGCCAGGGCCATCTGGGAGCGATACGCGGACTCCGGAGCCTCCAGAGGCAGACAGCAGAGAGGCAGAGGAGTCGGAGGAGCCTGTTCCTAGTGCATGCATGCGAAGAACTGCCAGAAAGTAAGAGCAGCTGAAGCAAAAAGGACAACTCAGGAGTAAGGCCAGGAGATGATTGGCCCCTCCCATAAGGCTTAAAAGAGCAGCAATGGCTCTTGGGATCTTTGTAGAAAAGCAACGTTGATTCCAGTGCTTCTTGAACCTTGTGGGGGTTTTGCAAAGAAAAGCTTTTGGCCAGTTGCCAAAGACATCAAAGGTTGGTGATAAGGCCAACGGACTGGTTATGAAGACTTTTGTTTTGGACTAAGCTGAGAATGAATTCATTCTCAGCTGTTTTAATAACATAAGTTTGTTGAGGACTGAATTGTGTTTGGTAATCACTACGAGGGCCTCGGTCACAACAGGACCAAGACTCTGCTTTTTGCTTTTTAAGGGAGCCTAGGTCAGAACAGAACCATGAAAGGTGGCAGAGTTACTTCTGAGCGGATTATTGTTCATCCCCGACTTAACAAGAGTTATCCCAAGTTGTGTAATCCCTCGACTTTCCCCGTTCTTCAGGAGGTGGAGTTGAGGCAACAGAAAGAGCAGCTTCACCTGGAGAGCCGGTCCTTTCTGGAAGCCCTGAAAGAGCAGCTGGTCCAGGTGAGTCACTCCTTAAGCCCAGGTAGTTGGGGGCTGTGGGATACCTTTGCTTTTGAGACTCGCTTTGGTGCATTGGTGGTTTTAGTGGCGAGGATACCCTGTTTCCCTGAAAATAAGACATCCCCTGATAATAAGACATCCCCATCCTTTTTAGAGAGACCTTGAGGCCACTTGTAGGTTTCTCTGTGTCCTCAGGGTCACCTGAATGGTGCAAATTGGGTGTGGAGCCTTCTTGGAACTGAAAGGACAGTATTGTAGACTGGAGATAGATGAGGTCGTATCCCTCCCCCTCTGTTGAGAGACGGCATAGATGGCCTCTTTGACCCCCTCTTTCAAACCGGCAGTCCACTGGTGGCCTCAACGACTCTCTAAAAGGATGCAAATGACCAGTTCTGTCTGCAAGGAGTAGAAATCCTTCCGTTCCCCACCATCCGGTCAGAGCTGAAGAAGCTTCTCGGATGAGAAGCGAAAAGTCTTCAAAGAAAAACCAGAAAGTCCAGTTACCTCTTGGGGGGGGGGAAACATACCTTTGGAACAATGGAGCCAAACAGGTTTTTTTTAAAAAGGGAAAGGAGTCCCTGCAAATTTTATTCTTCCCTGCAGGAACACATGAGTGACATCCTCACCCTGCAGCGCAGCTGGTTGAAGGGAGGACAGGAGAGAGACAAGGCCAGGTTGGGCCCATCACCAGAAGAGAGAGTTGGCGAGTTGCGTGCAGCCCAGAAGAAGGTGGCTTGTGGGAAGGCAGATCACGCACCCATCAACCAACCGAAGGAGGGACTGGATCCGGAGCCAGAGGGGTGGGTGTCGCAAGAGAGGACAGAACTTAGCTGCCCCCAGAGGCGGTATTCAGCCGGTTCGTATCGGTTTGGGAGAACCGGTAGCAGAAATCGCGGGTGGCTCTGCTCACCCTCCCCGGCTCTATGCCGTCCTATTTAGGCACGGTTTTGAGGCTGGGCGGATGCGCAGAAGATGCGTGCGCGAGCAAAGCACGTGCATGGAAGGTTGGGTGCATGTGTGCGCGCGCAGGACAAACCGGTAACCACAAAATGTGAAACTGGTTGCCCCCAACTTCTTCTTTTTTTTTTTTTGAAAAAAAAGTTTTTATTTTTGTTTCTCATAAACATATTTACATGTACAGTCATCTATCCACCATTTTTCATTCATCTTATCTTTTAACTTTCATTTTTAATTTTTATTTATTCGGAGCTGCTCTTTTACCATTTACCCTTCTTTGTTTTGCCACAACCTTTCTTCTTCTCCTCCCCTTCTCTTCCTTCCTCTATCTCCCCCTACTTTCTTCGTTCTTCCTCTCCTTCTCTTTCCTACTTCCCCTTCCCTTCCCCCACTCCTCTCTTCTTCCCCCCTTCTAACCTTCTCTCCTACTCCTCTTTCCCCTCCCTTTTCTTCCTCTCCTTTCCCTTTCTTCTCTCTCTCTCCCTCTCCTGTCCTGTCTTCTCCCTTCCTCTCTCTCTACTCCTTCCCCTCTCTCATTTCTCTTGTGCCAGTCCTTGTGAGATATTACGGTGGGCTTCCCAATTAGTTGCAAAACAAGTCCTTCGGAAGAAGTCCTTCAGGATAATCACCAACCTTTATCTTCTTTGACACCCTGCCAAAGGCCTTTCTTGGCAAAGCCCCATGAAGTTCAGAAACAAACAAGAGATGCCGACTGGAAACAGAGTTAGCAACATTGCTTTCCTGCAAAAGGCCCAAGTGCCTCTGTTTCTCTTTTAAGCCTTATGGGAGGGGCCAATCATCTCCTGGCCTTACTCCCAAGTCGTCCCTTTTGCTTTAACTGCTCTTGCCTTCTGGCAGCTCTGTGCATGCATGCACTAGGAACAGGCTCCTCCTTGTTGCATGATCAGCAACGATGCGATTTTGGATTGAAGGAAGGCAGTAGATCTCTAGACGTAATACCGGCCTTCTGCACGTGGCTTTAGGCCCCTGTTGCTTTTTCATGTCCTATTCACAAGTTTTCTGAGTTTTTCCAACTCTAGTTAAGCTTCTCGCTTTGGAATGTTCACAACTGTGCGTCTCCCTTCCAGATGTTTATCCAGCAGTTCCTGCAAGAATCTGGCAACTCCTGGGTCAGAAGAAGGAAGACCTTTCCCTACGGTAAAAAGGGGAGAGGTTCCCCAGGTGGGGAGGGAGGGGTTACAAGGTCTCCCGTATTGCCAATCTCCAGATGGTTTACTCTTGCAAATGCCAGCATGGTTGGCAAAGGATGGGACAGGCCAGGAGTGGGCTTCGAAAATTTTAGCAAGGGGTTCTCTGCCCGGTTGCTGGGTGGGCGTGGCCATGGTGGGCGTGGCCTAATCAGCCTCCTGCACTACAGTGGAGGGCGTTTTTGACCTCCCTAGGCTCTGGAGGCTTTCCTCGAGCCTCCAGGAGGGCGAAAACGGCCTCCCCAGGCTCCGGAGGCTCTCTGGAGGCACCCTTCCCGAACTTCCAGTAGGGCCGTTTTTCACCCTCCCTGAGCCTCCGCATGCACCCTTCACTTACCTGCATCCAAAACGGGCTGTGTGGGGACTCCTGGGAGGGGAGGGATGGGTGGACGGGGCCAGCAAGGAGTGGGATTTGGGGGTTCTCCGAACTGCACGGAATCTTAGCTAGAGGTTCTCCCGAACCCTTGAGAACCCCCAGCAGCCCACCCCTGGGACAGACCCATTTCCAGTTGTCAGAAGAACCTCCAAGGCCATCGGTACCAACCCTTCCGTGGCCAACCTGCCCATCGGCCACGTTGGATTTAAGACTGGCTCTCCCAATTTTGAGTCCCAATTGAAAAATGCCAAATTGGTGGTGCGCCGGAGCTTCCTGCCCCAAAGGATTGGTCTGGAGACCTGATTAGACTGATGCTTTGCAGACGAACATCTGGATGCTCCTTGACCTCGTTTTTTTAGCTTTCCTTTTTTGGGGGGAAGAAAGGAGAAACTGTCCTATAATTCGACGAGCTGAGCAAACTCAAATGCTCAGGTAGTATATGGGCTTTGACTGCACCATTGCAGCTGCCATCTTGGTCGGCTTCCTGCTGAGGAAGCCTTCTGACGCTGACCCTTCTCTGCCCCCCACCCCTTTTCCCTAGGGATGGAGCCAATTATGCCACCCATCGGGCACTCTCTGCTCCTCCTCCCTGGGCACCAGCCAGAGCCGCCCGGCCAACGGAGGTGTGCAGCATCATTTGCAAAACCGGCTCCGGAAGCTACAGGCAGAGAATGGTGGTTATTTGGGGGGGCAGCCTGGGCACCCCAGGGAGCTTCCACGAAGGTTGGGTAAACCCTGGATCCACCCCGAGAAGAAAGTGGGGAAAGAGGAGGCTTCGTTCGTTCCACCCATGATTTGCCAACGCTGACAAGAGGCCAACACTTTGCTTCGGAAAACGAAAGAAAACGAAATCAAAGAATCGGACGATTGTGGAATTGTGGGAATCACATCTGTGCGTGCAGGAAAAGCAAACAAGCCGTCTTTGAAGGGGGGGGGGCTGTTGAGATGCAAAGTTGGAGAGTCCCTCGTTTCTGTATAGGTAGTCCTCGACTTATAACCACAATTGGAAACAGGATTTCTGTTGCTAAGCAAGCTGCTTAAGTGAGTGCTTAGGCAATTCGGTGAAGTGCTGCCTAATCTCTAGGATGCTTCATCAAATGTACTCCTTGTACACAACAACGTGGAGTCACAACTATCAGTTCTTTAGCTGGTTGGTGTTGGCCTTCCTATGCATCGAGTTCTTCCCAAGAACCTAACATGTGATATATCAGTGTTTATCTATATATTATGTGTGCACATAGGTGTATATATGATATGCACGTGTACCAGTATATGTATAAAATGTACTTATGTACAAAAATAAATATGTATATGTATATACAGAATGAGTGTGTATGTTTATAATGTGATATATCATATGTTGTTGTTGTTGTTATTATTATTATTATTATTATTATTATTATTATTATTATTATTATCTTTATTCATTAAACATGAAACTCAGTCAACTGAACATTCAAAAATGCATCACAAATACCATTAACTGGTGCTAATGGTTGATACGGGTTGCTGCCAGAGTCCTAGGGATCAACTAAGTACCTTCTTAAGATGTACGATGTTCCGAATAGCGCAGTTTTTTGTAGTTCCGCTGGTGTTATTGCAGGAAGCTGCAATTTGCTGATGTATCTTATAAAATTCTTGGACATGGTCTTTTTTTAATAACGTACATCAACAAATTGCAGCTTCCTGCAATAATAATAATAATAATAATAATAATAATAATAATAATAATAATAATAATAACAACTGAGTTTCATGTTTAATGAATAAAAGATTAATAATAATAATAATAATTCTCTTTTATTCATTAAACATGAAACTCAGTCAATTGACATTCAAAAATGCATCACAAATGCCATTGACTGGTGCTAATGGTTGATACGGGTTGCTGCCAGCGTCCTAGGGATCAACCAAGTATCTTCTTAAGATGTACGATGTTCCGAGTAGCGCAGCTTTTTGCAGTTCCGCTGGTGTTATTGCAGGAAGCTGCAATTTGCTGATGTGTCTTATAAAATTCTTGGACATGGTCTTTTTTTAATAACGTACATCAGCAAATTGCAGCTTCCTGCAATAATAATAATAATAATAATAATAATAATAATAATAATAATAATAACAACTGAGTTTCATTTTTAATGAGTAAACATGAAACTCAGTCAATTGACATTCAAAAATACCATTGACTGGTGCTAATGGTTGATACGGGTTGCTGCCAGCATCCTAGGGATCAACCAAGTATCTTCTTAAGATGTACGATGTTCCAAGTAGCGCAGTTTTTTGCAGTTCCGCTGGTGTTATTGCAGGAAGCTGCAATTTGCTGATGTATCTTATAAAATTCTTGGACATGGTACCAAGTGCCCTGATGACAATGCGTATCACTGTGACAGGAGGCTTGGTAGTACAGTGGTTTAATGCACCCTGTTATTAACACAGCTGCCTGCAATTTCTGCAGGTTCGAATCTTACCAGGCTCAAGGTTGACTCAGCCTTCCATCCTTTCAAAGGTAGGTAAATTGAGGACCCAGTTTGTGGGGGCAATAAGCTGACTTTGTATAAATATACAAAAGTATGAAGGCTATTGCTTAACGCACTGTAAGCCGCCCTGAGTCTACGGAGAAGGGCGGCATATAAATCAAATTAAAATAAAAATAAAAAATAAAATGTTTCATCCGTAGCCGTGTAGTTTCGATGGCCAGGTCGCGATATTTCGTGATTTTTTTTCCCAGTTCTTTTTCTTTGACTCTGGCATCTCCTGGTACCGCGATGTCAATAAATTGTACATTTCGGCTTTCGACAACTGTGATATCTGGCGTGTTGTGTTCCAAGCGACGATCCGTCTGTATTCAAAAGTCCCACAAAATCTTCACCTTCTCATTTTCTATAACTTTTTTCCATTTTATGTCCCCATGACTTTTTGGATACAGGAAAGTCGTATTTTTTTACATAATGACCAGTGGATTAATTTAGCAACTCGGTTGTGTCTAGCTTTGTAATCAGTTTGTGCAATTTTGCATTATTATTATTATTATTATTATTATTATTATTATTATTATTATTATTATTATTATTATTATTATTATTATTATTATTAGTCTGCACGAGTTGAAAGTCACACCCGGAAGTGTTGATGTTTTTTGCCCTGGGTGTGAAGCACAACCTCACGGAAGGATGGGACCTGGAGTATTTCCACATTCAGATGAGCGACCTATTCTTTTGGGTTGCCTGCCCTTCTCCAGGTTGCCATCCCAACGTGATGGAGGCTTCCGATGAAACGGCAGGGAAGGGAACCCATGTGGCCATCTAGCCCACCCAGACGGAACTGATCTGTCTTCTCCTCCTCGGTTCTTGTAACCGTCTGAGGCCGGATCTGCTCCGAGGAGTTCCTTGGGGGGCGGGGGTGGGGAGAGCAGCGGGGGGGAGGGCTGGGGACCCCTCTGGTTTCCCCCCCCCCCCAGCAACTGGCTTGCAAGTGGCACCGGCTGCAGGCGCCCAATTATGTGTCAGTTTCCGCCTGGGGTTGCGTGACATCCTGAAGCACAAACCAGTCGACCGAGTTTGAGCTTAAGCCAAGCCCTGGAGCTCGAAAGCTCTCTCTCTTTCTCTCTCGTCTTTGCATTCTCTTTCTCGCTCTCTCTCTTCTCTCTCTCTCTCTCTGTCTCCTCTCTTTCTCCCTCCCTCCCTTTCTCTTTCTCCTTCTTTCACCCTCCCTCCCTTTATCTTTCTCCCTCCCTTTCTCTTTCTCCCTCTTTCTCCCTCCCTTTTTCTCCCTCTTTCTCCCTCCCTTTTTCTCCCTCTTTCTCCCTCCCTTTCTCTTTCTCCCTCTTTCTCCTTCCCTTTCTCTTTCTCCCTCCCTCTTTCTCTTTCTCCTTCTTTCACCCTCCCTCCCTTTATCTTTCTCCCTCCCTTTCTCTTTCTCCATCTTTCTCCCTCCCTTTTTCTCCCTCTTTCTCCCTCCCTTTTTCTCCCTCTTTCTCCCTCCCTTTCTCTTTCTCTCTCTTTCTCCCTCCCTTTCTCTTTCTCCCTTTCTCCCTCCTTTTCTCTTTCTCCCTCTTTCTCCCTCCCTCCCTTTCTCTTTCTCCCTCCCTCTTTCTCTTTCTCCTTTTTTCTCCCTTTCTCTTTCTCTCTCTTTCTCCCTCCCTCCCTTTCTCTTTCTCCCTCCCTCTTTCTCTTTCTCCTTTTTTCTCCCTTTCTCTTTCTCTCTTTCTCCCTCCCTCCCTTTCTCTTTCTCTCTCTTTCTCCCTCCCTTTTTCTCCCTCTTTCTCCCTCCCTTTCTCTTTCTCCCTCCCTCTTTCTCTTTCTCCTTTTTTCTCCCTTTCTCTTTCTCTCTCTTTCTCCCTCCCTCCCTTTCTCTTTCTCTCTCTTTCTCCCTCCCTTTTTCTCCCTCTTTCTCCCTCCCTTTCTCTTTCTCCCTCCCTCTTTCTCTTTCTCCTTTTTTCTCCCTTTCTCTTTCTCTCTCTTTCTCCCTCCCTCCCTTTCTCTTTCTCCCTCTTTCTCCCTCCCTTTCTCTTTCTCTCTCTTTCTCCCTCCCTCCCTTTCTTTCTCCCTCTTTCTCCCTCCCTTTCTCTTTCTCTTTCTCCCTCCCTCCCTTTCTCTTTCTCCCTCCCTCTTTCTCTTTCCCCTTCTTTCTCCCTTTCTCTTTCTCCTCTTTCTCTCTTCCTCCCTCCCTCTCTTTCTCCCTCCCTCCTTCACACACACACACCCCGGTTGAATGGCTCAGTTCGGTTGCCCGAGTTACTCCGGTTCGCGGAGTTCGCCGCCGACCCCCGGCTCCCGCAGCCTCTTTCCAAGCCCAGCCCGATAAAAAGCCGCGATCGCGCGTGGGCTCCGGCCGCGCTCGCCTGTTTCTCACCCCCGCCGGTGGGCGAGCGAGCGGGATTCCCCTCCTTCGCCAAAGCCAGGTGAGCAGATCGTGGCTTCCACGCGGAAAAAAAAAACGCGAGTGGGTGGGTGGGGGGGAAAAAACATTCGCGGAAAACCCCCGGTCCGGCCAGCAGCACCCGGACAGCGACAGCTGGCCCAGTTCCTTCCCTTCCACGGAGCCTTCTCCCTATAAAAAAGAAGCGGGATGCTCCCCTGCGAGACGCGGGACGCGCGTGGCTCACCGGGGCTCCCGCTTCCACGGACTTCTTCGCCAGGGAAGGCCTGGGAGAAGGGAGTCCCGGGACCGCGCCCGTCCTCCTGCTTTGCCAGCCGGGCGCCGGGCGCGGCTTCCCTGCCAGGCGGGGGCGGTGTGCGGATGGCGGGCTGCCTACCTGGCGGCGAGCGAGGGGTTAAGGCTGGCGAGCCCTCCCCGCCGCCTTCGGCCTGCCAACCGCTCGGCAACGGAGGGGAGAGAGAGGCTGTGCCCAGCCGGGCAGCACTGAGCCGGGCACGGGCTGCTGCGCTTCCAGGGGTGGAGAGGAGACGCCGGCAGGTAAAGGTGGGATTTGGTCCCAGGTGGATCAGGCTCGCGGGGATGGGGTGGGGGGCTTCCTGGGCCAGAGATCCGGCGTGGGGAACCGCCTGGGCGGTGGAGGTGGGTGGGGGGGGGTGCAACTTTCAGTCCGGCCGTGGGAGTTTTTGCGCTTAGCAACTGGAGAGCAAAAAAAAAAAAATCGATTGTGGTCGTAAACTGAGGACGGCCTGGATTTGGGGCTTCTGCCAGCGAAAGAATAGAAGAGGAAGAGGAAGACTAGGAAGAGGAATAGGAATGGAAGATAGGATAGGATAGGATAGGATAGGATAGGATAGGATAGGATAGGATAGGATAGGATAGGATAGGATAGGATAGGAGGAGAAAGAGGAGGAAAAGAAGGAGAAGGAGGGGAAGAGGAGATGAAAGAAGAGGAGGAGGAGGAGGAGGAGGAGAGGAAAGGAGGAGGAGAAGGAGAAGGAGAGAGTAGGAAAGGAAAAGAACGAGAAGGAGGGGGAGGGGAGGAGGAGGAGGAGGAGGATAGGATAGGATAGGATAGGATAGGATAGGATAGGATAGGATTAGAGTGGAGTGGAGTGGAGTGGAGCGGAATAGAATAAGGAAAGAAGGAAGGAGAATAGAGTAGAGTAGGATAGGATAGGATAGAATAGAAAATATGGAATGGAATAGAATGGAATGGAATAGAATGGAATGGAATAGAACAGAATTTATTTAATTCATTTTATTCAATTTTAAATTTTGTATATCTATGTGTTTTATTTCATGGCTGTGCACCGCCCTGAGTCCTTCGGGAGTAGGGCGGTATAGAAATTCAATAAAATAAAATAAAATAAAATAAAATAGAATAGAATAGAATAGAATAGAATAGAATAGAATAGAATAGAATAGAATAGAATAGAATAGAATAGAATAGAATAATAGGGTAGGATAGGATAGGATAGGATAGAATTAGAATTAGAATTATTAGAATTAGAATTGAATGAATAAGAATACAGAATACAGAATAAATACAGAATACGGAATAGAATAGAAGGGACCTTGGAGATCTTCTAGTCCAACCCTTGCTCAAGCACTATACCATTTCAGGAACTGTCCAATCTCTTCTTAAAAACCTCCAGTGGTGAAGCCCCACACAACTTTTGAAGGCAACTTCTGTTCCATCGGTTGATGGTTCTCACTGTCAGGAAATTCCTCCTTATTTCCAGGTTGAAGCTCTCCTTGTTCAGTTTCCATCCGTTCTTCCTTGTCTGGCCTTCGGGTGCTTTGGAGAATAGCTCGACCCCCTTCCTCCTCTCTGTGGCAGCCCCTCAAATATTGGAAGATGCTCTCCTGTCTCCCCTGGTCCTTCTCTTCCCTAGACTAGCCAGGCCCAGTTCTTCGGGGTGCCAAGAGGATGGAAGCACCTAAGCCGGAGGGCAGGAGGGAAGGGCTGCATCCAAAGGACCGGCTGAGCCAGGCTTCTTCAGTTCTGAGCCTCCCAATTTGGAGACTACAAATCCCAGCCTTCCCTGCCAGCTGGCTTTGGCATCCCCGAGCTGACTCCTGGTAAAGTGCATGGGATCAA
>NW_027256890.1:14037459-14157338 GCF_029215685.1 Pituophis catenifer annectens
CTGAGTGTGGCTGCCCCCCAGCCAGCCACCCACGAGGAGATGCTGTTGATTTGCACCCAGTGCCAGAAATGTTTTCCCGTCCATTCTGTTCTCCTGACAGTGGTGCCCCATGGAGCATTGGGGCAGGTGTGCCCTGAATGTGAGAACGGCTGTGTTAAGAGCCCCCTGACCACTGCTGAGTCCCCGAGCCAAACTGGGGTGTTGCCGTGCTCCTGTGCGCACTGCTCCACGCCGGGCGTCCGGCCGAGGGGTGTCCTTAAGGAGGAGAGGCCCTACAAGTGCGGGAAGTGTGACAAGACCTTCCGATATGCTCACGAGTACAGCTGGCACCAGAAGGTGCACACCGGAGAAAAGACCTACCGGTGCAGTGACTGCGCCAAAGTCTTCCGGCACAAGCAGGAGCTGATGTGGCACCAACGCACCCACACGGCGGAGTGGCCCCACAAATGTGGCACCTGTGAGAAGAACTTCCGCTTCAAGCAGGAGCTGACGTGGCACCTGAAGACCCACTCTGTGGAGCGCCCGTATAAGTGCCCGGAATGCGAGAAGAGCTTCCGCTACAAACAGGAGTTCATGTGGCACCAGCGGGCCCATGTCGGTGACCGGCCGTACAAGTGTCCGGCGTGCGAGAAGAGCTTCCGTTTCAAGCAAGAGTTCACCTGGCACCAGAGGAGCCACGCCGGAGAGAAGACCTACCGGTGTCCGGGCTGTGAGAAGAGCTTCCGCTACAAGCAGGAGTTCGTCTGGCACCAACGTATCCACACCGGGGAGCAGCCGTACCCCTGCGCCTCCTGCAGCTCCACCTTCACCTGCCGGCAGGAGTACATGCGCCATCAGCGTCTGCACGACGGGGAGAAGCCCTACCAGTGTCCCCACTGCGAGAAGACCTTCTGCCGGGGCTCCACCCTCATCCGGCACCGGCGCATCCACATGGGTGAGGGGCCCTTCAAATGTCCGCACTGCCAGCGGGCTTTTGGCCAGAGTGCCAACCTCTTGAAGCACCAGCGCATGCACAGCCTGAAGAGCGAGAGGCTGGAGGTTGCCTCAGAGTGGCAGCCTTGTCTGCAGAGCTTGGGGGGCCCCAAGTTGCAGGACACCATGCCCAGCGTGCTCAGCCTGAAGACAGTTTCAGGGAGCGCCCTGCTCCTGCTAAATCTGCCAGACCCCAACTGCGGGAGAGATCCGGGCACCAAGCCAGATGCATGGGAGCCACAGATGTGACCTGACTCACGTGGTGGCATTTTTGGGGCCGCGATCTCTTCAACCTCAAGACTTCAATTGGGTCCACCACGTGCCAGACCAGCTCAGGACCCTAGGAAAGGAAGACCCTGGACTCCGTTCCGTTGAAGTGTGATAGAGTCTTTGACTAAGGCTACAGTGAGTGGTTGCAGAGAAAGCAAGGCTAGATCTGAAGATTCCCGTGCAAAATGTTACATTTCCTCCCCATATTTCTTGACTAGTCCATCTCTAGGAGCCCTTTTTTCAGCCTTAACCCGTTGGGATTAAAGAAACGTGAGACATCTTGATGGTGAGACAATTTTGGACAAAGGTGATCTAGATTTTTGTAGTTGTTTTCCAAAGCCGTTAGCGGGCAGCGGGTAGAAGGAGGACTATTTTATTGACATTTCCATGCAATTAAAACGGGGTACAGATTAATTCATTGCAGCCAATACGTGACTGGAGAATAATTATTTTTTTTTCCTACTGTTACAATTGCACTGAGTTTTGAGAGGCTGAATATGGGGGGGAACTAAGGTGATGTTGGGCCTCTAATTTCTTCCCCCTTTGGTTTAAAGGAACAATTTCCCACCTTTTACATCAGTCCTGCGACCAGAGAATCGGGGATATTTAACAGATTAACAGAGTGGGAAGGGACCTTTGCAGATCATCTAGTCCAACCCCCTGCCCAAGCGGGAAACCCTACATCTGCCTCTACCTAGGTAGGAAAAAAACCCCAACCATTTTCCCCAAGAATACCCTTTACATTATCGTATTTATTTACAGAAAGCTTTTGTAAAAAAAATAAATAAATAATAAAAGTTCCAATGTTCCTACCCTGCATCCAGCTAAACAACTCTGGAGCTTTATATTTTAATATTGATTGATTAATTGTTTGGTTGATTGATTGATTGATTGATTGCTGTCCTTTTGTTTTCCGCGATATACCTCCTGCCAGTTCCGGACCCATGGTTTAGAGTAGTGGTTCCCAATCTTTTTTGGGCCATGCCCCACCTAAGCATCTCTAAAATCCTGATTTCTGTCCCCGCCCACCTCGGTGACTTTTGGGAGCACTGTGGATTATCCACCAGGTGGCGCTAAAACCTTGATCAGAAGGAGGAACCCCCTGGTGGAGCAGCCTTGAAAGAAGGAATTTCCTGCTCCTTATCAGAGATGCAGAAGATCAAAGCTATTTTGATATATTCGCATGTTACAGAGAAAACAACAGGTCTGGTGATTGGCCTGGTGCACAAAATCCTGCATTCACCGCTCGCCCCACCCCCCACCCCCCAAGCAGAGCGTGCCTTGAGAGGTTGCACTTGGCCAAGATGCCAAAAGAATAAGTGATGCCCCCACTTCTTTGCATTGATGATAGATAGATAGATAGATAGATAGATAGATAGATAGATAGATAGAGATATAGATGATAGATAGAAAGATAGATAGACAGACAGACAGACAGATAGATAGATAGATAGATAGATATAGATGTAGATAGATGATAGATAGATAGATGATAGAGATGATAGATAGACAGACAGACAGACAGACAGGTAGATAGGTAGATATAGATAGATAGATAGATAGATAGATAGATAGATAGATAGATAGATAGATAGATAGATAGATAGTAGAGATAGATAGAAATATAAATAGACAGACAGAAGACAGACAGACAGACAGGTAGATAGGTAGATAGATAGAGATAGATAGAAAGATAGAGATAGATAGAGATAGATAGATAGATAGATAGATAGATGATAGAGATGATAGATAGATAGATAGATAGATAGATAGATAGATAGATATAGATGTAGATAGATGATAGATAGATAGATGATAGAGATGATAGATAGACAGACAGACAGACAGGTAGATAGGTAGATATAGATAGATAGATAGATAGATAGATAGATAGATAGATAGATAGATAGATAGATGGTAGAGATAGATAGAAATATAAATAGACAGACAGAAGACAGACAGACAGGTAGATAGGTAGATAGATAGAGATAGATAGAAAGATAGAGATAGATAGAGATAGATAGATAGATAGATAGATGATAGAGATAGATAGAAAGATAGAGATAGAGATAGATAGATAGAGATAGAGATAGATAGATAGATAGATAGATAGATAGATAGATAGATAGATAGACAGACAGACAGACAGACAGACAGACAGACAGACAGACAGACAGATAGATAGATAGAGATATTATGCACACACTAAACACAGACTCTGGGGAGCTCAGACTGGGATCTGGGAGCCCAAAGGGAGGCTGCAGAGAAAAGGAGGGGGTAGGAAACAACAGCCCATCATTCCCAACCATTAAACCTGTTTGAAAACATCCCAAATTTTCAAGCATCCTCAAAAGGAGGCAGATGAAGCAAACCCTCCCTTGCAGGGGCTTTTCTGGGGTCAGAAGAAACGCCTACAAGGGGGGGCTTAATATGCAATCCATGCAAAGAAAGTTCTCCGGGGCTCCAAGGCACTAATGTTCCCACGGTCAGCAGGGCATGGGGGAGGGGGACATGGACATGGGGATGGCACCACAGTGGCGGAGGGTGAATTAATCATCCAGGTGGGACCCAAGGAAGGGGCTGGAGGCCGCTTGTTCACCGACAAAGGAAAACGTGCTCGCTGTAACGAAAGCTCCATGTTTTCCAACATCGTGCCTCCACTTTTCATTCTTTTTAAAAAGTATCCGAGCTATTTCCATTCCTGGGTGGGGTCTTAATGGGCTTCCTAAAGTGATTTGCCCACTTAAGTGCTGAACTTCCCACCACCTCCTTTCCTCCTCTTGTTAAGGATCAGTTTGGCAAGCAGTTTGGCAAAAGGCCGGTCAACCGTCATTTCCCAGCCAAGTGGGACGCAGTAATCAGCAAGAGGAAGAAGGCTTCCATCAGAACAGGGCTGGAAGGGGCCTTGGAGATCTTCTAGTCCAACCCTCTGCTCAAACAGGAGACCCTATACCGTTTCAGGCAGGTGACTGTCTATGGTCGTTTCTTAAAAACCTCCAGTGATGAAGCATCCATAATTTCTGAAGGCAAACCGTTCCATTGATTAATTAACAGGATCACAGAGTTGGAAGGGAGCTTGGAGATCTTCTAGTCCAACCCCCTGCCCAGGCAGGAAACCCTACACCACTTCAGACAAATGGTTATCTAACATCTTCCTAAAAGCTTCCAGTGTTGGAGCATTCACAACTTCTGGAGGCAAGGAGTTCCACTGGTTAATTGTTCTCACTGTCAGGGAATTTTCTCCTTAATTCTAAGTTGCTTCTCTCCTTGATTAGTTTCCATCAGTTGCTTCTTGCCCTGCCTTCAGAAGCTGCTTTGGAGACTAGCTTGACTCCCTCTTCTTCGGGGCAGCCCCTGAGATATTGGAAGACGGCTATCATGTCTCCCCTGGTCCTTCTTTTAATTAAACTAGACATACCCAGTTCCTGCAACCGTTCTTTATACGTTTTAGCCTCTAGTCCCCTAATCATCTTTGTTGCTCTTCTCTGCACTCTTTCCAGAGTCTCCGCATCTTTTTTACATCGTGGCGACCAAAACTGGATGCCGTATTCCAAGTGTGGCCTTACCAGGGCATTATAAAGTGGTATTCACACTTTTTTTTTTTTAATTTGATTTATATGCCGCCCTTCTCCGGAGACTCAGGGCGGCTTACAAGGCGTTAAGCAATAGCCTTCATACTTTTGTATATTTATACAAAGTCAGCTTATTGCCCCCACAATCCGGGTCCTCATTTTATCTACCTTAGAAAGGATGGAAGGCTGAGTCAACCTTGAGCCTTGGAGAGATTCGAACCAGCAGAAATTGCAGGCAGCTGTGTTAATAACAGGGTGCACTAAACCCCTGTACTATCAAGGCTCTTCACATGATCTTGATTCTAATCCCTCTGTTTATGCAGCCTAGAACTGTGTTGGCTTTTTTGGCAGCTGCTGGCTCCTATCGAAATGGTTGTCCACTAATACCAAGACATTATAAAGTGGTATTAACACTTCATTACACTACAGCAATTACAGCTTTTTTACCATTCTTGCATTTTGTTTCTTCATGGCCAGCTGCTCGGCTAGCCTTCCAGAAATCAAAAATAGCAAGCTGATTTTCGAATGAGTTTATTATTTTTGATTTAAAAAGTGCACAGGGACTGCCACCTTTTGCAGGACAAATCCCTTGCGGGCAGCTTTCCTTGCCAGATGCATAAGATTCAAAATTCACTCAGGAAATGATAATAAATTCACACAGAAGTGGGGGGGGGGACTTGCTGAAAATAGCCGTCTGTCTGTATTATGTCTGATCTTTTATCATTTTTAAAATTAGAAACTTTCGTTACTGCAGGCTTGTGACTTTCTCTTTCTTTCTTTCTCTTTCTCTCTCTCTATTTGTCTGTCTGTCTTTCTTTTTTCTTTCTTTCTTCCTTCTTTCTTTTTCTTTTCTTCCTTCCTTCCTTCTTCCCTCCCTTCTTCTCTCCCTCCCTCCTTCTTTCTTCTTCAGTCTTTCTTTCTCTTTCTTTACTTCCTTCCTTCTTTCCATCCTTCCTTCTTCTTTCCCTCCCTCCCTCTTTTTTTCTTTCTTTCTTCCTTTTCCTTTTTCTTTTCTTCCTTCCTTCCTTCTTCCCTCCCTTCTTCTCTCCCTCCCACCTTCTTTCTTCTTCAGTCTTTTCTTTCTTTCTCTTTCTTTTCTTCCTTCCTTCTTTCCATCCTTCCTTCTTCTCTCTCTCCCTCTCTCCCTCCCTCCCTCCCTTTCTTTCTTTTTTCTTTCCTTCTTTCTTTTTCTTTTCTTCCTTCCTTCTTCTCTTCCTTCCTCTCTCCCTCCCACCTTCTTTCTTCTTCAGTCTTCTTCTTTCTTTCTTTCTTTCTTTCTTTCTTTTTTCTTTCCTTCTTTCTTTTTCTTTTCTTCCTTCCTTCTTCCCTTCCTTCCTCTCTCCCTCCCACCTTCTTTCTTCTTCAGTCTTCTTTCTTTCTTTCTTTCTTTCTTTCTTTCTTTCTTTCTTTCTTTCTTTCTTTCTTTCTTTCTTTCTTTCTTTCCTTCCTTCCTTCCTTCCTTCCTTCCTTCCTTCCTTCCTTCCTTCCTTCCTTCCTTCCTCCTCCTCCTCCTCCTCCTCCTCCTCCTCCTCCTCCTCCTCCTCCTCCTTCTTCTTTTTCTTTTCCTGGGCCAAAGTTACCATCTGGCTCTGGAGATTAAAGGTTATCGTGCAAACGGTTGGCTGTTCCAGCCTTCCCTCTTATTTTTACAGTAAGACCTGGGCGTTGACTGGGCAAGAAGGATCCAAAGGAAACCTGGCTTAAGTGTTTATGCAGGCCTATCCTTTCTTCATGAACCCCCCCCCACAGCCCCCCCCCCACGCTGCCCCGGGCTACACAATGGCAGGAAGCTCAGAGATGGATGTTTGCTCCAAGTATCTAATCTCTCTCTCCCCACCCACCCCCGCCTTCCTCAGTTGGGTCCATTCCCCCCCACCCCAAAAAAAGTTTGTGCAATCATTTGTTGTGCTGTCCCATTTTCTCTCCAACCCCACCCACTGCCCACTTTCACACTTTTCCAAGCAGAATTAACAACTTAAAAGGGCTGGTTGTTTCTCTCCCATTCCCGCCATCGTCCCACCGACCCCTCCAAAAAAAAAGGCCCGCGATTTGATTCCAGAAGTTCCAACCGGCATGCATTCAACCTCAAGTTCCAACTCTGGGATATCTAGGGTTTAAGGCAGGGGGTCTCCAACCTTGGCAACTTTTAAGACCTGTGGACTTCAACTCCCAGAATTCAGCTTTGCTGGCCGAGGAATTCTGGGAGTTGAAGTCGACAAGTCGTAAAGTTGCCAAGGTTGGAGACCCCCTGGTTTAAGGGATGGGTTCGAGAGGAAACCGGGTCTCTGCTTGAGAGACGTGGTTGATAGGCAGGAATTGCAGGGGTCGAATAGAAGGTGGGGGAGGTGGCCTGAGTGCAAAAGACCCCCATCTCCACCCTCAATGCAATTTTAGGTTGCATCACTGAACTCTGGTCTCAGAAGGGTTTTGAAATCCATACGTGCAACCTATGGCCTTTTACAGCAATAGCACTTAAGACGTATAGACCGCTTCACAGGGCATTTACAGCCGTCTCTAAGTGGTTTACAGAGTCAGCATATTGCCTCCCCCCCCCGTTTGCAGGAGTTCGATCCTGACAATGCCGCCTTCTGATGATAGATAGATGATGATAGATATACCCTGTTTTCCCCCAAATAAGACATCCCCTGATAATAAGCCCAGTTGGGCTTTTGAGTGCATGGCAATAAGGCTAAGCGCTTATTTCAGGGTTCAAAAAAATATAAGACAGGGTCTTATTTTTGGGGAAACACGGTAGATAGATAGATAGATAGATAGATAGATAGATAGATAGATAGATAGATATAGAAATAAATATCGCATATATGATAGATAGATAGATAGATAGATAGATAGATAGATAGATATAGAAATAAATATCGCATATATGATAGATAGATAGATAGATATAGATAGATATAGAAATAAATATCGCATATATGATAGATAGATAGATAGATAGATAGATAGATAGAGAAATAAATATCGCATATATGATAGATAGATAGATAGATAGATAGATAGATAGATAGATAGATAGAGAAATAAATATCGCATATATGATAGATAGATAGATAGATAGATAGATAGATAGATAGATAGATAGATAGACAGACAGACAGACAGACAGATAGATGGATGTATGGATAGTTACATAGATATAGAAATAAATATCGCATATATGATAGATAGATGATAGATAGATAGATAGATAGATAGATAGATAGATAGATAGATAGATGGATGGATAGTTACATAGATATAGAAATAAATATCGCATATATGATAGGTAGGTAGGTAGGTAGATAGATAGATAGATAGATAGATAGATAGATAGCTGGATGGATACATAGATATAGAAATAAATATTGCATATATGATACATAGATAGATAGATATAGAAATAAATATTGCATATATGATAGATAGATAGATATAGAAATAAATATTGCATATATGATAGATAGATATAGAAATAAATATCGCATATATGATATATAGATAGATAGATAGATAGATAGATAGATAGATAGATAGAGAAATAAATATCACATATATGATAGATAGATAGATAGATAGATAGATAGATAGATAGATAGATACCCTGTTTTTCCCAAAATAAGACATCCCCTGATAATAAGCTGAGCGCATGGCAATAAGGGCAAGCGCTTATTTCAGGGTTCAAAGAAATATAAGACAGGGTCTTATTTTCTTCTGTTCTGTTCTGTGCTGTGCTGTGCTGTGCTATTCTATTCTATAGTATGTGTTATTGCAGTGATGGTAAGGAAGATAAAATGCTGGGCTCCTCTTGTTCCTTTAATTAAAGGTTTCTTCTCTGCATCACTTGGGTTAATTGCTCCCAATTGATCCTGACTGGAGGGGTTAGTCCTTAGTGGATCCCTTCCTTCTGGGCCCCTTCATTGATTTCCTTAATTAAGCTGTGTTGTTTTCTGTCCTGGGGATTGAATGTAGAAGCTTTTAATTGCTAGTTTTCTTTTTTATTTTGAGGTTAACTTTTGCTAGGAAAAAATGCAAAGAATGCAAGAAAAAGAAGTTGAAAAATAAATAAATAAACAGTAATTCAAGTTTCCTTCCTCGTTGGACTTACCCCTAACTCCCTGGCGCAATTAAGAGAGCCTTTAAGGTGCTAGTCATCATGAAGATCTAGTTGTGATCCACAGGCGAACAAGGCAGGAAGGTGGGGGGGGGGGAATGGATGAAGGGTTTGTAAGGCGCTTTAGTAAATAGAAGTTAGCCAGCCATTCTCTCCTGTAGGAGAGGGGAGCAAGGAGGGGAAACTTATCTCTCTCCGACACCTGTGGAATGGCTGCCTGTCCTTCCTGCGGTCAGAATACGGAGGGAAAAAACAACAACTTAACTTAATGCATGAAACCGATTGATTGATTTGTGCCATCGATCAGATATCAGCTCTTAGTTCCTTGTGTGTCCCATCAGACTTGGCCAATAAAGAATTCTATTCCTATTATTTCTAATTCTATTCTATTCTATTCTATTTTTTCTAATTCTGTTCTATTCTGTTCTATTCTATTCTATTCTATTCTATTCTATTCTATTCTATTCTATTCTATTCTATTCTTTGTTTTTCTATTCTATTATATTCTATTCTATTTTTTCTAATTCTATTCTATTCTATTTTTTCTAATTCTATTCTATTCTATTCTATTCTATTCTATTCTATTCTATTCTATTTTTTCTAATTCTATTCTATTCTATTCTATTCTATTCTATTCTATTCTATTCTATTCTATTCTATTCTATTCTATTCTATTCTATTCTATTCCGTTCCAGCAACCGTTCTTCATATGTTTTAGCCTCCAGTTCCCTAATCATTTTTGTTGCTCTTTTTTGCACTTTTTCCAGAGTCTCCACATCTTTTTTACATCATGGCGACCAAAACTGGATGCCATATTCCAAGTGTGGCCTTACCAAAGCATTATTAAGTAGTATTAACACTTCACATGTGAGCCAGTTCCCCAGCACCTGAAATGGGGGTGAAATCCAGAAGGTTCTAACAGGTTCTGGCGAACCGGTAGCGGAAATTTTGAGCAGTTCGGAAAACCAGCAAATACCACCTCTGGCTGGCACCAGAGTGGGGTGGGAATGGGGATTTTGCAGTATCCTTCCCCCAGGAGTGGGGAGGGAATGGAGACACTGCAGTATCCTTCCCCTGGAGTGGGGAGGGAATGGGGATTTTGCAGTATCCTTCCCCTGCCACGCCCACCAAGCCACACCACGCCCACCAAGCCACGCCCATAGAACCGGTAGTAAAAAAATTGGCATTTCACCACTGCGTGATTTGCCTGGGCATGACATTTTCCAATCTCCTTTTAATTGCACCAACAGGCTGGGAAAGGCAATCAGCGGCCCCATAAATCAACATTTTCCTGCAGACGTGATTATTGGAAGGATTTCCAACATTCCCAGGGATCAGTCCTTTTTTTTTTTAAATGTCTGGCAGAGGTCGTCACATCTGCCAAGATGCTGCTAAAAAAAGGAAGCTCCCTTTCTCCCAGGCCAAATTCAGAAATGGAAAAACCGCCTGCTGGGAAGCTCCTGGAATACCATTCCCAACCCAAATTTGAAAGTTGTTTTTGGGAGGGGGTGGGGGAGGAGGGAAGGCTGTACAGGTAGTCCTCAATTTATGACCGCAATTGGTAGCAGGGATAGCAGTCTTCCAACATCTCAGGGGCTGCCCCAAAGAAGAGGGAGTCAAGCTATTCTCCAAAGCACCTGAAGGCAGGACAAGAAGCAATGGGTGGAAACTAATCTTTTAAATGGGTGGAAACTAAACTTTTTTTTTTTTTTTTTTTAGTTTTTTAGCTTTTTAGCTTTTAATCTGTCAATGGGTTTTAATTTGAATTGTTTTAAATTTGGGCCAAAGTATGTCATTCTTTTAATAATTTTAAATTTTGTATTGGTATGTGTTTTAGTTCTGGCTGTGCACCGCCCTGAGTCCACTAGGAGAAGGGCGGTATACAAATTGAATTGAATTAAATAAATAAATAAATAAATAAATAAATAAATAAATAAATAAATAAATAAATAATCAAGGAGAAAAGCAGCCTAGAACTAAGGAGAAATTTCCTGACAGTGAGAACAATTAACCAGAGGAACTCCTTGCCTCCAGAAGTTGTAGGTGCTCCATCACTGGAAGTTTTTAAGAAGAGATTAGACAACCATTTGTCTGCAGTGGTGTAGGGTTTCCTGCCTAAGCAGGGGGTTGGACTAGAAGACCTCCAAGGCCCCTTCCAACTCTGTTGTTCTATTTCTATTGAGCAATTGAGCACAGAACACCCACAGTTCCTCTTGTGAAGTGAGACATTTGTTCAGGGAGTTTTGCCCCGTTTTTCTGGCCCACCCTGGTTAAGGGAATCACTGCCCCGTTCATAAGTTAGGAACCTGGTGTGTTAAATGAACCTGGCTTCACTTAACAACCGACTGGGGAATTCTGGGAGGGGAAGGCTACTCGGTTGCCAAAGTTGAGAAAGAGAGCTCTCAGTGGTGGAACTCAATTTTTTTTACGGCTAGTTCTGTGGGCGTGGCTTGGTGGGCGTCGTGTGGCTTGGCGGGCGTGGCAGGGGAAGGGTACTGCAAAATCTCCATTCCCACTCCACTTCTGGCGGAAGGATATTGCAACATCTCCATTCCCATGCCGCTACAGGGGAAGGATTTTGCAAAATCCCCATTCCCTCCCCACTCTGGGACCAGCCAAAGGTGGCATTTGCCGGTTCTCCGAACTACTCAAAATTTCCGCTACCGGTTCTCCAGAACCTGTCAGAACCTGCTGGATTTCACCCCTGCGGACCAGCCCTTTCGTCTTCTCCATCTCCCGATCTTGAAGGCCTCGGTGGGTCAGGGCTGGGTAGGCTATTGTTCCTCGGGAGGGGATGTTTTGCAAAGTGAAGAGGCTGCTCTGGTGCAGCCCAGCCGGGGTCACCGAGGAGCCGAGAGCAAGGAGGTCACCATTCCTTGGGCCAGCAGGCAGGCATAAACAGGAACCTGCCTTTCCGCTGACTGTCTTCCAGAAGACGAAAGCTCTTTTGGAGAAGAAAGCAAGATGAGGCACGGGGAGGAAGGCATTACAATTAGTCAACTCTCTGTGGAAAGCGAAGGAGGAAGCGGAGAATATAAACCAGCCTCAAGCAGCATTTGCTGGGATAAAAACAAGCATATATATAGATATATAGTACACACCCAGAAAGAGACACAGAGAGAGAGAGACACACAAACACATCTCAGCCAGCTGCAGAGAGATAAATTTAGTCAACGGGCCTGAGATTTTGGGTCGCTTCTTCCTGGTAAAGGGGTTGAGAAATCAGGTTTTCGTCTTGCCCAAGGACCACTGGTAGAATAGAATAGAATAGAATAGAATAGAATAGAATAGAATAGAATAGAATAGAATAGAATAGAACAGAACAGAACAGAACAGAACAGAACAGAATAGAGTAACAGAGTTGGAAGGGACCTTGGAGGTCTTCTAGTCCAGCCCCCTGCTTAGGCAGGAAACCCTACACCATTTCAGACAAATGGTTATCCAACCTCTTCTTAAAAACTTCCAGTGTTGGAGCATTCACAACTTCTGGAGGCAAGGAGTTCCACTGGTTAATTGTTCTCACTGTCAGGAAATTTCTCCTTAGTTCTAGGTTGCTTCTCTCCTTGATTAGTTTCCACCCGTTGCTTCTTGTCCTGCCTTCAGGGGCTTTGGAGAATAGCTTGACTCCCTCTTCTTCGGGGCAGCCCCTGAGATATTGAATAGGACACGGGAGAAAGGACAAGGGATAATTTAACCTACTTCTTCTCCGAGGACTTCAGATTTACCCATCTGGAGCAGCTAAGGTCCTTTTTTCAAATGCATTTCTCAAGAAACACTAAAAACAAAATAATAATAAAAAAAAAAACAGAGAAACATCGCACCCACATTTCCGCTTGTGTTTAAAAAGCTCTCAAAACCACTTCTTTCCACTCGAACCGTCCTCGGATAGGATTCACACAATTCCCAGATTAAGATGGAGAGAGATGGACCTTTGGGGTCCAATGCAACCATTCTCTAGCAGTGATCCGATATCTCAGGGGTTGCCCCAAAGAAGAGGGAGTCAAGCTACTCTCCAAAGCACCTGAAGGCAGGACAAGAAGCGATGGGTGGAAATTAATCAAGGAGAGAAGCAACTTAGAACTAAGGAGAAATTTACTGACAGTGGGAACAATGAATCAGTGGAACTCCTTGCCTCCAGAAGTTGTGAATGCTCCAACACTGGAAGTTCTTAAGAAGATGTTGGACAACCATTTGTCTGAAGTGGTGTAGGATTTCCTGCCTAAGCAGGGGGTTGGACTAGAAGACCTCCAAGGTCCCTTCCAACTCTGTTATTCTATTCTATTCTATTCTATTCTATTCTATTCTATTCTATTCTATTCTATTCTATTCTATTCTATTCTATTCTATTCTACTCTACTCTACTCTATTCTATTTTCATTCTATTCCTTATTCTCTTCTCTTCTCTACTCTATTCTACTCTACTCTACTCTACTCTACTCTACTCTACTCTACTCTACTCTACTCTACTCTACTCTACTCTACTCTACTCTATTCTATTCTATTCTATTCTTCCTATGGAACGGGGATTGGGGGGGTCAGCCATCGTGAGGTTAATTTTGGGAAAAACTAGCATGTCCTGTGAATAGAGAAATCCGATCGATCAAAAATGCATCCCACCACCACCACCCCTTCCCGAGTGTGTTTGTTTTGCAGGAGAGTTCCTGAAACAAGCCAACCGCTCATTAAAAGATCCTGCCAGATAAATTTGCAAGCCCCCTCCCCCCTCCCCCGAGAACGGCGAGATATAAAACTGACAAAGGTGAGATGGAACAGGCCACGTTCCCAAATTGGTTTCCAACTTCCAGTAAGGTCTCGGACGGGGGGGGGGGGAGTGGGGGAGACTGCTGCTTCCGAATACACAAACGGGGATGATGGTTGGCAGAACTCTTCACCCCTGTGGGCCTCCGAGATCTTTCTCCCGGGGGTGGGGGGGTGGGGCAAATTTGCTTGAATAGAATAGAATAGAAATATGGAATAGAATAGAAATATGGAATAGAATAGAATAGAATAAAGAGAAGAGAAGAGAAGAGAAGAGAGAAGAGAAGAGAAGAGAAGAGAAGAGAAGAGAAGAGAAGAGAAGAGAAGAGTAAGAATAGAATAGAGTAGTGTAGAATAGAATGGAATGGAATGGAATGGAATAGAATAGAATAGAAATATGGAGTAGAATAGAATAGAAATATGGAATAGAATAGAATAGAATAAAGAGAAGAGAAGAGAAGAGAAGAGAAGAGAAGAGAAGAGAAGAGAAGAGAAGAGAAGAGAAGAGAAGAGTAAGAATAGAGTAGAGTAGAGTAGAGTAGAATGGAATGGAATGGAATAGAATAGAATGGAATAGAATAGAATAGAATAGAATAGAATAGAATAGAATAGAATAGAATAGAATAGAATAGAATAGAACAGAACAGAATAGAAATATGGAATAGAATAGAAATATGGAATGGAATGGAATGGAATAGAATAGAAATATGGAGTAGAATAGAATAGAAATATGGAATAGAATAGAATAGAATAAAGAGAAGAGAAGAGAAGAGAAGAGAAGAGAAGAGAAGAGAAGAGAAGAGAAGAGAAGAGAAGAGAAGAGAAGAGAAGAGTAAGAATAGAGTAGAGTAGAGTAGAGTGGAATGGAATGGAATGGAATGGAGTAGAGTAGAGTAGAATAGAATAGAATAGAATAGAATAGAATAGAATAGAATAGAATAGAATAGAATAGAATAGAATAGAATAGAATAGAATAGAATAGAATAAACAGAGTTGGAAGGGACCTTGGAGGTCTTCTAGCCCAACCCTCTGCTTAGGCAGGAAACCCTATAGCGTTTCAGACAAATGGTTGTCCAATCTCTTCTTTAAAAACTTCCAGTGACCGTCCTGTAATAAACCACCCATTCTGGCCAAAAGCAATTTCCCCCCATCTTCTGCAGGACTCCTCCTTTTTTGGGTTGGAAGGGTTATCTCTCTTCCTTCGGGGGAGAGGAAATGAAGGGCCAGGAATGGGCAGAAGGGCAGTTTCCACCTGGATTAAGTGTTAATTAAAACCCCATCACCTTCCTGAATAGGGGCAGGGACCTGCCTACCCTGGGGGTGTTTGTAGAAATTAGAAGGTTGTGGGATTGTTGGTGTTGGGGTGTTTTGCTTTAATGCCCACTGGGGGAACCCCCCCCCCTGCAGTAAAATGGTCACACCTGGTTTACAGAGGGAGATTGCTATCAGGTGTTCTCATTGTTACCTGTGGCAGGTATAAGAATGGTTTCATCCCTGGAGGGAAGAAGGACTCATATTTGGCAGCACAGGAAGGTCAGGGGGGGGCCCTTGGAAAGGCAAATCCGAGCTTGCTTGCCCTAGTGATTTGTGGGGTGGGGCGGGGGGCATGGAAATGATTTGAAATTGTGTCCTCTGTTGCCCTAGAGTGACCTTTCTCAGCCTCCGTAAATTTAAGTTAGGTAGAATTAAATTTATTTATTTATTTATTTATTTATTTATTTATTCATTCATTCATTCATTCATTCATTCATTCATTCATTCATTCATTTTGTCAAGCATGTATAAGATAACAGATAACAGGGCTGGCTTGATCCCACAGCTTTGGTTAATTTTAATTGATTTTAATTGGGTGTTTTAAATTGCAGCCAAAAATATTTAATTATTTTTAAACTGTTTTTAAATTTTGTGTGTTCTATTTTATTCTGGCGGTTCACCGCCCTGAGTCCTGCTGGAGAAGGGCGGTATACAAATTAAAACAAACAAACAAATAAATAAATATAAGTATAAACATGATTATGAATACATGAAATGAATACGAATAAAAGGGGGGGACAGTAATAATAATAATTTGTAATAACTTTATTGTCATTGTACGTGTATACACAGTATAGCCATACCCACCAAATAATTTTAACTAAGTTTCTTTTTATATTGGCTTATTTACATGTTTTGGGTTTTTTTGGTTAATTATAACGGTTGTAGTTCTAAACCTTCTCTATTTTTAATAGAAACACTCATCGTCTTTCTGACTCTAATTTCTACCTCTCGTCTCTAACCGCCACAAAATGTGGACTCTGTGTTTATATCTCACGGCAATTCAAGAGCCCCGGCGAAACCTGGTTCCCCCCTTGGGTCTCCCACTTGGCAAAAAGGAATAGGAATCCTTCCTTCTCGCAGAGGTTCACACGCTCCAGCCCAGGAGCCTCGACATCCCATGGGAATCCCTAGGAATGGGCCTTGCATCCTGAAGTGTCTGAAGGGAGGGGGAGAGGGGAGGGTCCGTTTTTCCTTTTTTTTTCTCACAACAGGGATGTGCAACTGTTTTTTCAGGCCAGGAGTGACACCCCTCTTATCACCTCGCAAGTCTCCCCTGTCCCTCAACCTTTGAGAATCACAATGCCCGAATGACCTGGCTGGCCACAGTAATTTAAAGTGCTCATTTATCTTCTGTGGATAGGGTAGGATAGGATAGGATAGGATAGGATAGGATAGGATAGGGAGAAGGAGAAGGAGAAGGAGAAGGAGGAGGAGGAGGAGGAGGAGGAGGAGAGGAGGAGGAGGAGAGAGTAGGATAGGATAGGAGAAGGAGAAGGAGGAGAAGGAGAAGGAGGAGGAGAGGAGGAGGAGGAGGAGAGGAGGATAGGATAGGAGAAGGAGAAGGAGAAGGAGAGGAGGAGAAGGAGAAGGAGAAGAAGGAGAAAGAGGAGGAAGAGAAGGAGGGGAAGAGGAGGGGAAGAGGAGATGAAAGGAGAGGAGGAGGAGGAGAAGAAGAGGAAAGGAGGAGAAGGAGAGAGAGGAGAGGATAGGAGGAGAAGAGAAGGAGGAGGAGGAGAGAGTAGGATAGGATAGGATAGGATAGGATAGGATAGGATAGGATAGGAAGAGAAGAAAGAGAATGAGGAGAGGAGGAGGAGGAGGAGAGAGTAGGATAGGATAGGAGGAGGAGAAGGAGAAGGAGAAAGGAGAAAGGAGGAGGAGGAGGAAAAGAAGGAGAAGGAGGGGAAGAGGAAGGGAAGAGGAGATGAAAGGAAAGGAGGAAGAGGAGAGGAAAGGAGGAGGAGAGAGGATAGGAGGAGAAGAGAAGGAGGAGGAGGAGGAGAGAGTAGGACAGGATAGAAAGAGAAGAAAGAAAAGGAGGAGAGAAGGAAGAGAAGGAGAAGAAGAAGGAAAGGAGGAGGTGGAGAAGAAGAGAGTAGGATAGGATAGAATAGAATAGGAGCTGGGAGGGACCTTTCTCACACACTCCCAACCCCCTCCCCCCCTCAATCCCGGCGATGGATCCCAGAGCCAAGATGTCTCTGCTGCCATTTCAGTCATCAGCCCCTTATCGCCTTCGGGGAATGCAATTTGGCAGGCCTTGGAAAAACACCGGGGAAGGGAAAGGAAAACAACTCGGGAGGCTGGCTGTCCAAGGGCAGCAAGGACCCTCCTTGCCTTCAGCCAACGAACGGGAGAGACCGACTGCAAAGTTGAAGCTCTGCAAGATACGGAAGGCGTCGGAAACGGAGGCACCGTTGTGCACTGGGGAGAAGCAGTTTCGGTGTGCTCCTCTTGTTCAAAGTCCTAATGTGTTTTTATGTGGGTTTCATTTCAGCACAGTGCAAAAAAATTACAATAGAGTAGAGTAGAGTAGAGTAGAGTAGAGTAGAGAATTAAAAAATAGGATAGACTAGAGTAGACTAGAGTAGAATAGAATAGAAGTAGAGTAGAATAGAGTAGAGTAGAGTAGAGTAGAGTAGAGAAGAGTAGAGTAGAGTAGAAGAAAAGAATAGAGTAGAGTAGAGTAGAGTAGAGTAGAGTAGAGTAGAGTAGAAGAAAAGAATAGAGTAGAGTAGAGTAGAGTAGAGTAGAGTAGAGTAGAAGAAAAGAATAGAGTAGAGTAGAGTAGAGTAGAGTAGAGTAGAGTAGAAGAAAAGAATAGAGTAGAGTAGAGTAGAGTAGAGTAGAGTAGAGTAGAGTAGAAGAAAAGAATAGAGTAGAGTAGAGTAGAGTAGAGTAAGTAGAGTAGAAGAAAAGAATAGAGTAGAGTAGAGTAGAGTAGAGTAGAGTAGAGTAGAAGAAAAGAATAGAGTAGAGTAGAGTAGAGTAGAGTAGAGTAGAAGAAAAGAATAGAGTAGAGTAGAGTAGAGTAGAGTAGAGTAGAAGAAAAGAATAGAGTAGAGTAGAGTAGAGTAGAGTAGAGTAGAGTAGAGTAGAGTAGAAGAAAAGAATAGAGTAGAGTAGAGTAGAGTAGAGTAGACTAGACTAGACTAGACTAGACTAGACTAGACTAGACTAGACTAGAATAGAATAGACTAGAATAGACTAGAATAGAATCTGGAAGGGACCTTGGAGGTCTTCTAGTCCAGCCCCCTGGCCACGCCCCCTGCCCCTCCCAAGGTCAAACGCAACCCTGATGCCACCTTCAATGAAATTGAGTTTGACACCCCTGCTCTAAATCCTCTTTCTTGAACCACAGAGAAGTTGGGGTCAAAACAGCATCCTTGTTGTGGCCCGCCAGTGGCCTGCACGGATTGATGCTGATCCCGACAACGAGGAGGCTGGTGTGGTGCCGCGCCAGCAGTCTGTGCAGCTGGTGCTCGAGTCGGACAGCGAGGAGGCTGAAGAAGATGTGGTGCCAGAGGCAGGGATTCAGCCAGGGCCTTCAGAACCTCCAGAGGCTCCTTTAAGTACAGAGGATGAAGAGGAGGAGCCTCTTCTCAATGCAGGGGCCTGCCAAAAGGCAGGAGTGGTTCCTCAGGAGAAGGTCTCCTCGAGAGTAAGGCTTGGGGTTAATTGGCCACTCCCTTAGCCTATTTATTTAAGAAAGAACACAGCTTGCAACAAGCTGCAGGAAACAACTTTAGTTCGCGAAGCATCGCATTGGGATTTCTCTGCAACCTGGTTTCTGGGCTTTCTGCCAACTCCAATAAGACTCCGACTATCTTATCTGTGGAATTCTGGCAGGCTGTTAAGAACGCTTATTAACAGCCGGCATTCGTTAAAACTACATTATTTGAGTAAACTTAAGTTTTGTTCAGAATTTGTGTGTGCTGTGTTCTTTGGGATCCGTGGCCAGGGCAGAACAATCCCTTAAGGTGTCTGGTGATTCTTTAACCTTTAGGGCAGTGTACCTCCTCACCCTTGGCAGATTGAAGGTATCTGGATTTCAACTCCCAGAATTCCCCGAGCCAGGAATTCTGGGAGTTGAAGTCCACACTTCTTTCAAGCTTGCCAAAGTTGAGAAAAACACCGCTTTAAGGAAAAAAAGGCTCGAACATCTTTGCAGGCGTCATCGAGCAGGGGGTCTCCTCCACCCTCCTCCTTCCTCTTCCTCACCCATCCGGAGGACACGCTAAGCATCCCGATGAAAAGTCCTTCTTCTTTCCTCCCCCCTCCCCACTCCCTTATTTGCAGAGCGGGACGTAATTAGAGGACCGTCAGGCGGTGCGCCTCGGTGTGCAGCTCTGCCATGCTGGGAAAGAGAGAGAGAGAGAGAGAGAGAGAGAGAGAGTGTCAGAGTCCATGGCATCGTTCCATTTCTGCTGCCATGTGAACGGGAGGGGGGGGCGAGGATTTATAGCCTCTTGTTGAGGGGTTCTCACAGTGAGAGGAGGGGGTGCCAGCCCTAAGCGCTTGTGCCCTGATGAATGAATGGGGCATCCGGTTTGGAAAATTCCCACACAGAGGCTAGCAGGAAGCCACAGGAGTCTCCCTTGTGCCTTCTTGGGGTTCTGAATCCTCTTTTGTGTCTCGGGAGGTGTGAAGGGGGCGGGGAAGGGGTGCGCGCAGCGACAACCAACCGGGCAGCCCAAGGCCCAGATGGGAGACTAGAGTGGGCTGCAAAGATCTGAACGGCCACCTGAAGGCATCAAAGAGCTCCATTCAGCCATTAGTCCGGCCATCTGGGTTTTTGCAGCTGGAGCAGGCAGCCAAAAATCTTTTTGGTGTGTGTCTCCAGCCAGAACACCCAATAACAACAACAACAACAACAAAACAACAACAACAACCCTACAGTAGTTTCACAAGCCAATAGCTTGAATTGAAGATTTGAGCAGGACTTCCTGGCTCCTCTTTCCACACAGTCCTTCTTTCAGCAGGGACTCTTCTCTGGCAACCTGCACTGCTTGTTTGCATGCCCAAAGACCCTGGCACAGAGAAGGGCTCTATTTTGGGGGTTCCGATTGGCCCCCCAAAAGGAAGAGCAGCAGAACTCACAGAAAAATATTAAAAATATTAGTTGGCCAACAGCAATAGCACTTATATACCGCTTCACAGTGCTTTCCAGCCCTCTCTAAGCGGTTTACAGAGTCAGCGTCTTGCCCTCCCCACAATCTGGGTCCTCCTTTTACCAACCTTGGAAGGATGGATGGAAAGCTGAGTCAACCTTGAGCCAGTCAGGATTGAACTGCTGGCAGTGAGCAGAGGAAGTCTGCAATACTGCATTCTGATAATAGATGATGATGATAGGTAGGTAGGCAGGCAGGCAGAGATGGAGAGAAAGAGAGAGTGAAACAGTGAGAGACAGATAGATAGATAGATAGATAGATAGATAGATAGATAGATAGATAGAGATGAGACATAGATAGATACAATAGCACTTAGACTTATACACTGCTTCACAGTGCCTTACAGCCCTCTCTAAGTGATTTAGAGTCAGCCTCTTGCCCCCAACAATCTGGGTCCTCATTTTTCCAACCTTGGAAGGATGGAAGGCTGAGTCAACATTGAACTGGTCAGGATCGAACTGCTGGCAGTAGGCAGAGTTAATCTACAACACTGCATTCTGATGACAGACAGACAGACAGACAGATAAATAGATAGATAGATAGACAGATAGAAAGATAGATGGATGATAGGTAGATAGGTAGATGATAGGTAGATAGGATAGGATAGGATAGGATAGGATAGGATAGGATAGGATAGGATAGGATAGGATAGGATAGGATAGGTAGATGATAGATAGATAGATAGATAGATAGATAGATAGATAGATAGATAGATAGATATGGGTGGATGGATGGATGATAGGTAAAAAGAATAGATAGGTAGGTAGGTAGGTAGGTAGGTAGATGATAGGTAGATAGGATAGAGAGAGAGATGGATGGATGGATGGATGGATGGATGTTAGGTAGGTAGGTAGGTAGATAGATAGATAGATAGATAGATAGATAGATAGATAGATAGATAGATAGATAAATAAATAAATAAATAAATAGATAATAGGTAGATAGGTAGGTAGATGATAGGTAGATAGGAGAGAGAGAGAGAGAGAGGTGGATGGATGGATGGATGGATAGATGGACAGATGGATGGATGATAGGTAGATAGGATAGATAGATAATAGGTAGGTAGGTAGGTAGGTAGATGATAGGTAGATAGGAGAGAGAGAGAGAGAGGGGGGGGGGAGAGAGATGAGACATAGATAGATGCAATTGCACTTAGGCTTATATACCGCTTTACAGTGTTTTCCAACCCCCTCTAAGCGGTTTACAGAATCAGCCTCTTGTCCCCAACAATCCAGGTCCTCGTTTCACCGACCTCGGAAGGAGGGAAGGCTAATGGAGGTATTGTCTCTCTGGGGTTTCCCCCCCCCCCCCCCGCTCCACCTCTTCCCCGCCAAGGGCTTTCATCCCCCCCTCCCCCCCTTCTTTCAGCGAAGGGCGGGGTCAGGCTCGCAGCCCTCCTTAAGCGCCCCTGGCACTCCCACCCCGCAGCCCAGCCTGGCTGAGCGGCGCCCGTCGAAAGTGGGCAGAGGCAGAGGCAGGCAAAGGGCAGCTGCAGCGATGGAGAGCTCCTTTTACGACTACGACGAGGAGCCTCCGGGCAACTGGAGCGAGGCGGCTTGGGGTCCCGGGGGCTGCCCGTGGGAAGAAGCCGAGACGGACTGGGAGCTTTCATTCTCGCTGCTGCCCGTCCTCTACATGCTGGTCTTCGTTTTGGGGCTGTCGGGCAACGGGTTGGTGATTTTCACCGTCTGGCGGGGCCCGCCTGGCAAACGCCGCTCGGCTGACGCTTATATTGGCAACCTGGCGCTCGCCGACCTGGCTTTCGTGGTGACCTTGCCGCTTTGGGCGGCTTACACCGCGCTGCGCTTCCACTGGCCCTTCGGCTCGGCGTTGTGCAAGCTCAGCAGTTACCTGGTGCTACTCAACATGTTCGCTTCGGCTTTTTGCCTGGGCTGCCTGGGCTTCGAGAGGTACCTGGCCATCGTTCACGCGCTGCCGCGCTCGGCCGGCCGGCTTCCATCCTCCTTCTCTTCCTCCTCCTCCTCCTCCTCTTGCGCGTCCCCGCGGCCGCGCACCTGGACGCTGCTCTCGCTGGCTGCCGTGTGGTTGTTAGCCGGCTTGCTGGCGCTGCCGGCGCTGCTGCTGCGCCAGACTCGGCTGAGCCCTCGCGCGGGCAACACCTCGGCGGTGGAATGCGACATGGATTTCAGCGGCTTGGCCGGCAGCCCCGAAGAGGCAGCGCGTTGGCTGGCGGCGCTGAGTTTAGCCACGACGGCGCTGGGTTTCGTGGTGCCTCTGCTGCTGCTGACGCTTTGTTACTGCTGCATCGGAGCCGCTGTAAGCCGCCACTTCCGACGGCGAGCCCGCAAAGAGGAAAGCCGGCAGCGCCGGCGGCTTTTACGCATCATCGTGACGCTGGTTGCCGTCTTCGCTTTGTGTTGGCTGCCTTTCCACCTGCTGAAGAGCCTCTACGTGCTGGCTTGGGTGGGGTTGCTGAGTTTGCCCTGCGCCTGGCTGGACCTGATCCTGCGCCTGCACCCCTACGCTACCTGCCTGGCTTACATCAACAGCTGCCTCAACCCCTTCCTCTACGCCTTCTTCGACGGCCGCTTCCGCGCACAGTGCTTGTTGCTGCTCGGGCTGCGCTCTCCACGCAGGGGACCCGCCGGCTCCGTCTCGTCCACGCTCAGCGGCCAGACGCAGAAGTCGGAGTTGCCGTCCTCGGGTACCAAGGTGTAAAGGAGGCTTGCGCGCCTCCCGGCTTCGGGGATCGCCAAAACGGCCTTTGGAGACAGGAGTGGGGGGGGGGTTTGTCCAGGATCGCCAAGCTGGCGCCCCCCACCTGGACCGTCCCCGTCCTTGAGAACTTTCCCTTCCCTGGCTACGGACTGGTTCTTCTCTCGCGACCCGGGAACCCACCGTTTTGGGGCAGGTCCTTGCGGTGGGCAACTCCCTTTTTGTACCCAATAAAGTCAACAACAAAAAAAAAATTAAAATAGAGTCGGTTCTTGTCTTAGCTGTTTTGCTCTGGAGCGGAGTTTTGGAAAAAACGGGGAGAGGAGGGGAGGGTTTTTTTTTTTGTTTTTTTTTTTAAATTTGATTTATATGCCGCCCTTCTCCGGAGACTCAGGGCGGCTTACAATGTTAAGCAATAGCCTTCATCCTTTTGTATATTTATACAAAGTCAGCTTATTGCCCCCGCAAACTGGGTCCTCATTTCACCTACCTTAGAAAGGATGGAAGGCTGAGTCAACCTTGAGCCTTGGCGAGATTCGAACCCTGCAGTAATTGCAGGCAGCTGGTCTTAATAACCAGCTTAATAACAGGGTGCCTTAAACCCCTGTACTACCAAGTTCATCCAGGTGGGGAGGAGCGGCCGATGCCTGAAGCCAAGGGATTTTTTTCCCCTTGCAGGGGTTGGGGGGAGAGGCGACGCCAAGCTGGATTCAGAATGCAGAATAATTGGAAGGGACCTTAGAGGTCTTCTAGTCCAGCCCCCTACTCAAGCAAGGGACCACTGTACCACTTCAGACAAATGGCCATCCAGTCTCTTCTTTAAAAAAAAAAAAAAACTTCCACAATTTCTGGTGGCAAGTAGTTCCAAGGATTAATTGTCCTCGCTGTTAGGAAGTAATTCCAGGTTGCTTCTCTCCTCGATTAGTTTCCATCCGTTGTTTCTTGTCCTGCCTTCAGGGGCTTTGGAAAATAGGTTGACCCCCCTCCTCTTTTGGGGCAGCCCCTCAAATATTGGAACTCTGCTGTCGTGTCACCCCTAGTCCTTCTTTTCACTAAAAAAAACCCCAATTCCTGTATCTGTTCATGTTTTTGCTCCCCTCTGCACTTTTCCAGTCTCAACCTCTTTTTTTTTAAATGTTTTTTTTTTTAAAGAAAACCAACGCAGTTATTCCAGATGCGGTCTTACTAAAAGTTTTACAAAGCAGTACTAATAGTTGACATGATTTTGATTCTATGCCTCTGTTCACAACCACCAAGGATTTTAAAATCAGATCCGTGCTTAGATTTCTGCTAAACTTCGAGTTTGACGAGATGAGATGTTTGAAACCAAGTCGTAATATTTGGATTAAGTGATAAATCGTTGCACGACGTGCAAAAAACAGCTGGATTTTGGCAACAGAATAAACCACAGATTATCCCGGCATTTTTTTGTGTGTTATGTCTGCAAAGGAAGGTTTTCTACAACTTAACTTTGCCGATACAACCTTAAGAAGTATCTGAAAATTAGGTGTGAAAATGGTGTTAATAAGGTGATGTTGTAGAGCAGTGTTTCTCAACCTTGGTAGCTTGAAGATGGGTGGACTACAACTCCCAGAATCCCCCAGCCAGCAGCGCTGGCTGGGGGATTCTGGGAGTTGAAGTCCACCCAACTTCAAGCTTCCAAGGTTGAGAAACACTGTTGTAAAGTCTAGACTAATTTATGTCCTCCCTCTTTGTAAATCTTGAATGTGTGCCAACTATTTGGGGGTAATTTTGGATGTCCTGGTGAATTGGCCCCATTCTTTACAAAACAAAAAAAACTCATGGAAGCCCATCACCGTTGCTCTTCCCATGCTAATTTTAAATTCCGTAAGCCAACTATGCACCCGTGGTCACGGATGGGAGTTTGGTCACTTGCACAATTTGTGATCCTGAATGCTCTCATTATGAGCCAAACAATTCCTACTTTCTCTCCGAGAGTCTATAAATCTATATCAGATTTCCTTGTCTGCTGCTTCTGCTTATTTCTACCTCCCCTCCCCTTGTTCTTTCCCCCCACCCCCTTGGAGCAGGGGAAGCAAACTCCTCCTTCTTGGTTCAAGAGTCGGAAAACTCTCGGGATTTGATCCCTTCATCCCTGTTCTCTGCCCACACAGCTCCTATTAGTACCTTTACTACCTGGGACCAGAGCCCCAGAGCTCTTCTCACCCCACGCAGACGCCCCTCCCTTTCATGACAGCCCCTTTGTCACCTGTCCACCTTCACCCCGGCAGCTAGGATTGGTCAGTGATTGAGGTTTGTGACACCCCCAATGATAAGGGACGCGGTGGCTGAGTGGCTAAGACGCTGAGCTTGTCGATCGAAAGGCCGGCAGTTCAGCGGTTTGAATCCCTAGCGCCACGTAACAGGGTGAACTCCCGTGACTTGTCCCAGTTTCTGCCAACCTAGCAGTTCGAAAGCACGTAAAAAAAATGCAAGTAGAAAAATAGGGACCACCTTCGGTGGGAACAGTGTTCCGTGCGCCTTTGGCGTTGAGTCATGCCGGCCACATGACCACGGAGACGTCTTCTTCGGACAGCGCTGGCTCTTCGGCTTTGAAACGGAGATGAGCACCGCCCCCTAGAGTCGGGAACGACTAGCACCTATGTGTGAGGGGAACCTTTACCTTTACCGAAGAGATGGTATGGTTATGAAAGGCCCTTGTATGACAAAACCTCCATCCTGCTGATGCTAGATCTGCTGGAACCAAATTCTCATTTGTCCCAGTCTGGCTAAGAAAATATGACTACGGTACAAGTAGGCTTGATGATGGTTTTGAATGATTGAAGACGACGACTTCTGCTGCTGTCGTTCAGCTTCACGCCGACCAGGTTCGAACTGAACGCCTAAGCAGCCGTTTTGGAAAAAGAGATGCAGCACGGCTGACCGGAGCCAGGGAAACGGGGAGGCTGGGGGAACCCACGGAAAAGACAGCACAAAGCCATGCTATTCTGCGCCCTCTCCTGGGAAGCTGCCCTGTCCCACATCTGCAGGACATCTGCCCAAGGGAGCCAAGGTAGAATTGCCAGGACGGAGAGGAAGATGACAAGGCTTCAGTTGTGTCACGAGGCAACGAGAGAACTTGGCGATCTTTTGGGTTCGGCCCCAGACGCGAACTGTGTGTCCCCAATTCCTCACCCCCCCCCTGGCCCGCCCCGCTGGCAAGAGGAAGAGGAGCAACAGCTGTGCTTTTCTTATCTCATGAAAGGGATAGGGGGCTTCTAGACAGCAGAGAGAACTAGGAAGGCAATTCTCTCCCCAGGCGGCCTACATGACACACCCGTGCAGGGTAGGCCACCCTTCAACTTGCAACGGAGATTGTCCGGGGAATGTGGGGTGCCATGTGGATAAGGGGGGGAGGGGGTATCTCCGCAGCTGAGCTCAGGTTTTGGGGAAGCTGGCAGTTTGGACAATGTACCATCTCAGCTGCCGGGCTTTTCATGAAGGTCCTTTCATCAAGCCAGGCGCCGATCTAAGCAGCTGCACCGCCTTGGCAAGAGGCCCCACCCCCACCATCACAAAAGGAGCACAGTGATAAGGGTGGTGGGAAGGGAGTGTGTGTGGGGGGGGGGAAGGAACGTCTCAGCAGCTGGAAGGGAGACTTGAGGAGAGGTTCAGCCATTGAGGGACGGAGAAATACTTCGGGTTGGAGAACTTCTCTCCTGGGTCCACCTACGGAAACGAAGAAATTGCATCAGACTGCTGATAGGAAGGCGTACGGGAGATTTACAAAATGACAAGCTCTCTAGATCAGGGGTGTCAAGCTTGATTTCTTTGAGGGCCGCATCAGGGTTGTTTGACCCCGCGAGGGCGTGGTCGGCTCAACATCACACATCGAGCCTCCGTTTCCGGCCATGACGGCCTCCTGCAGCCCTCTGTTTTCACCGGCAGAGGGCTGCAGGAGGCAGTCATGGCTGGAAACGGAGCCCAGGAGGCATGCGTGTGGCCCTTCTGAGCTCCGTTTTCATTGGCTGCGGGCCAGTCCTTTGCGGTTTCCAGGGAGGGCCCACAGGACAGACCTAAGCACCCTATGAGCCTGATTTGAGTTTGACACCCCCGCTGTTGATGCTTGGGATTATACAGCTCCCGATTTCTTGCCATTAGTCAGACTCCTTGATGGGAAGCACCGGGTTCTAGATCAGCTTTCCAGAGACAAGAGATGGACCAGCTCCCAGAACACCAAACAAGCTGGGTCATATCGTAGCTGGAATATAGATGGAGTTGTTTTTCCATATATCCCGGAGGTTCTCGTTTTGGCAAGAGCTGCATTCGAACTTTGCAGTGAAGGTGGGTTAGCCAGAAGGGGAAAGGTGCAACATTGGGGCAGGTTATCGAAAGAGCTACGGAGTATTTTCTAATTGATGGATTGATTGAGATTGATGGCCAAAAGGGAATATTATGAGGACGGGGTGGGGTGTAAACCAAGATGAAATCAAGCAGGGGCTGTTTGTCATCACTCTTAAGGTAGGCTGGAGAATATTAGACCACTGTAACTTGCAACATAGAGACAGGACGACGGTATTTTCTTCATTCGGCATCTCCTGAAGGAATTTCGGGAATCAACTGTGTGTAAATCCAGAATGAAGGTTGCCCATTTTCGTTCATAACGTTCTCTAGAACTGCAGAGCTTAATCAGAATTCTTTATACCAGTGTTGTTGCCCACCAGCAGATCTGGCAGCATTCGGACAGTGAGCAGGTTGGGGAGGAACATGGGCCAGTCCTGGAGTCTGGGGAAGGCTCTGACGAGTGCTCTGCATTGGAGGCAGAGAAGGGGCCAGGGCCGTCTGAGAGTTGTCAGCTGCCTTTGGAGTTGGACATCAGTGGGACAGAACAGCTAGATCCTGTTCCCAGCATGCACATGCGCAGAGCTGCCAGGAGAAGGGAATAGCTAAGGAACAAGGGTCAACTCAGGAGTAAAGCCACAGGTGGACGGTGAATGGCCCCTCCCACAGGGAATAAAGAGGAGCGAAGGGGAGTTTGCAGGAGACAATCAGTTCATTTGGGTGAAGATCTGTTCCTACGTTCTTGCCAAGTATTGTGGTGTCTGAAAGATATCGGCCTGGCCACTCGGTAATTGTGAACTATCTTAAAAGACTATGAGAGAGGAAAGACTTTCCTGAAGAGGAATTCACTGTAAATTAAATAAAAAGGGTTTATCGGGACGCGGACTCAGCTTCGTACTGCTGGGGAAGCCTAGGTCAGAATCGGGTGCATATATATTTGATAAATTAATGCATTGATTGTGGCCACTTCAGAAATGGCACCGTTACACTTCTTTTGCCAGACATGACCATCTTGTGTAAAAATCTGCTTGTTAACTGGTCTCTGATGTGTTCGGCTAGCTAGCCCATTAAACTGTGTATCCATTCCCCATAATGCACATCCTCAGTCTGATGTGAGGTGCCATCTTGTTCCTGTTGTTTCCGCTCCTACGAAGGATTGCTTGTGGTTTCCACTTATCACGGAAGCAGAATGGGAATCGACCTTCAGCCACTCCAAATCCCCGTTCTCCCAAAAGTTTGCATAAAGCCCAGGTTGGAAAAAACCCTGTTTCATCTAAGAGCGTGATGGCTAAGTGGCTCTGAAGGAGATGGCTGCCTAAAAATTAAGTTTCTGCACAATTCTATATAAAAAGAGCCATTTCCCATGTTTTGGAGGGCCCCCGCTGGGAGCTACTGTATGTTGTTGCCATCTTAATCGGAACAGATTATTTTTCTAGGTCTCTTAGATGCTTCTAGCAGCTGCAGGCTCGGTGTTGTCTTCGCAGTCCTTGAACCTTCGCTGGATACTCCTCTGAGACAGAGCCTCTCTTCCTGTTTTGTGGCTGATCTCTCTTTTTAAAGGCAGCAGCCCAAGTCAAGACTGAATTCAAAAATTCCCCTGCATTTTATTCAGCTTGGGTGTTATAGTGACTTTCGGTCAGCTGTGCTTGCCTGCAGAAAGCCTCCTTGTCAAAGGGATTTTGTTGGGAAATAGCTTGAAGATGAAAGGAGTGTGTGTGTGTGTGTGTTTATGGAATTCATTGTGTACTGGAAGACTGCCCACCCTTCCTTAATAAAGTTCTTTAGGTCTAACACAATGATCTATGCAACAATTCAACAACCCACTGCATTTGGCCTGAAGTGACACCACTCAAGGCAGGACCCTCAAGCTTGCTTCAAATACACCCAACCACCTGTCAGCTGAGAACGGGGCTGCCTGAACTCTGGGGTGGGAGGAACTTTCAAAAGAAAACCTTCGTTTGCATGACACGCAGAATTTACCACCTGCATTTCAGCAAATCTGGACTGTGTAAGTGAACGGTTCGATGCATTGTGCCAAACCAGAAAACTCAGTTAATCAAATAAAACATGGTTAGCTCAACCATGGGTGAACACAGAATAGAATAACAGAGTTGGAAGGGACCTTGGAGGTCTTCTAGTCCAACCCCCTGCTTAGGCAGGAAACCCTATAGCGTTTCAGACAAATGGTTATCCAAGCTCTTCTTAAAAACCTTCCAGTGACAGTCCTAAATTCACTGATATTAATATGGAATACACTATTATTTTTTTTGTAAAAAAAATTACCACCAGATACAGCTTACCAAACCAAGAATGCATTTTTGCCCCTATCTCTTCAGAAAATTCTCTTTTCTGATGGCTATTATTGAAGCAAAGGTAGCTTTTCAGGCTTTTGAGATTATTTTCCTTCCTATTTCTGTTAGGTTCAGGGGCTGATTGCGTGGTTTCCCTTCAGTCCAGAGACTAAAGAAGCGTAACGTACAATTTTAGCTTCCAGCTTTTTATATACCAGGGCACGGATCAAAAACCAGCAAGATAAAATACCTCCCTTCCCACAGTTTAAGATGAAGAACACGGTCAGCTCCAGATGAAGCGTGCAAATTGTGGTCATGTGTCATGTTCCAAATAGCATAAATGCAAAGTAGGAGGTGAGCCACAAACTGGTGTCCTGGTCGGCAATACCCCCTCCTGCTGTCAGAAAAATGCATTTCTCCAATTAGACAAACAATTCTGTTGCACCTTTGGAGCTAAATTTTCTCCTCCTTCCAAGAGCGGCACCAGGCAAATTGCTCTAATGTGATTCTCTTACCAGCTCCAGCACATTCCTCCAAGGGGAACAGTGGTTATATCAAAATTCAAAATGAACCCATCCATACTACAAATAAAACTTGTTCCATGAACCATTATATTTTTGGGGGTTTTTAAGGGTTTTTTTTTTTTATATTTATAAAATATTTATAAACAACAAGGTTAGAAACCTTAACAGTACAGTGGCTATTTTCATTATATAAAAGAGAAAAATACGAATATGTTCTACACTGACATACTCTACAAGGGACACATGTCTCTAAAACTCCGGCTTCAGCTCTGGCCCATCCGTCTGTGCTGCTTGCTCTACACCTACCGGAGACCCAGAGGACACAGTAACCATGTTCCTTTCTGATTTCACCCAGATGCTGGAGCTGGGCTCGTCAATCTCCTCTGGTAATGAGATCCTCGATGTAAGCATCCAGTTCATCATCTGAATTGAAATCAATATCCTAAAACAGCAGGAAAAAAACGTTACTTCATATAACGTCCATCTTAGGAGCAAAACACTCAAGCAGTCATCTTCATTTAACGACCCCATAATCCCTTGCGGGATGGTGTCTGGGCAGCTGAATGGAGCTGAGTGCTTACTGGCCGGATGCCCTTCTTGTTGCCAGTGTGGAGTTTTGTTCAGCAGATATATTCTCATTGTGCCCAGAGAGAGAAATATCTGCCTCTACCTAGGATCGAACTCACAGCCTCCTGATGCTGGGGGAAGAGCTCCACCTCTAGGCCACCGCACCACTCAAGCAGTGACCCTTAGTAATTACGAAGAACACAGTAGAGAATTTGGCAGACAACAACGCCCTGAGAATCTAAGCTGAGATTTGTTAACAGGAGTTGAACAGTTGCTCATTTCCGATGTTTAAGGCTGTAATTCTCGTCACTCCTGATTACTAGAAACGTCTCAAAGAAAAGGCGATTCAAAGCAGCTTATTGGCTGTGATCCACGTGCAAAACCTTTTGCTGGTCTTTGACCATAATAAAGATTTGATTTGAGAGTTCAGGGAAGGGTCAGTTTTGCACCTCTTGAGAAAGAGCTCAAAACCAGAGATAATCCAACTTACTTCTTGTACTTTCTTCAGTAGAGCAACGATGTTCGTCCTCAGCTTCTGAAGCTTGTCGTTTGTCTCTCTGACCTTCTGCTCCAGGATGTGAACTTTCTCCTCGCAGGCTTGGATCTGACCGTTTGCACGGGTCTGATAGGAGTTGCACAAGTTCTGCAGGCCCACCTCGTACTGCTTAAAATACTCTTTCTGTGGAAAGGGAGGCATGGAGGAGAACATCCCAAGGGTTACAAGGAAACAAGGCGAAAGGACTTCCATTTGCTCCAAGCAAGAAGAGAAAGACACTCATTACTGCACTTCCAGTCAAAGTCGCCCTGATTCTTATCACATAATACTGAGCAACAGGTTAAGATTATGTCGTGTTTTGGGATGTTTATAATTTAATTTTTCGGAGTATAAGACACACTTCTTTCCCTCCTAAAAGAGGCTGAAAATTCGGGTGCGTCTTATACTCCGAATGTAGCTTTTTCTAAGCTTTTTTTCAGCCCTAACGAGATGCTAGCGAGTGAAGTGATCTCCGTGCTAAGCTTTTTTTCAGTCAAGTGATCTTCCGTGCTTTGCCTGCTCCCTCCGACTCTCAGCTGTGAAGTTTTTTTTTCAGCCCTAATGAGGAGGCGCTAGCAAAGGAAGTGATCTCCGTGCTTTGCCTGCTTTTCTCATTGCTTCTCTCTCCAAAGATCAGCTGTGCTTTAGAAGCTATTTTTTATCCCCAAGCAGGGGATAAAAACCAGCAAACTAATGTGCTGAAGCTGACCAGACTAAGGATGCTAGCCAGATAGCTGGTAGGCAGATTTCCAACCCCCCCCCCCCATTTTCCTCCCCAAAAACTAAGCTGTGTCTTATACTCTGGTGCGTTTTATAATCTGAAAAATACGGTACCTTCTCTAAATAACCAATGAATTTTAATGCAGGGACTCAAATTCTAACTTCTTTTTGCTATTTTGCTCCTATTTTAGGAACACATTTCACAAATATTAAAGGAGACGGCAATGGATGCAATACCAAACTTCTGATTCCAAAAAACTACATCTCATTAAAAAAAAACACCCTCAAGGATATATCTGGGGAAGTATGTGAGAATTTTATCAGCTGGACAGAGGACTCACCAAAGGGAATGCCACTAACTCTTGTGAGCTCATGGAAGTCAAATCCTTCTTGGAGATGGGGAAATTGGGGGGCAAGAAATAACGCAAGCAATTCCTACGGAAGCAAAGAGAAGACAGGCAAATTACATAGCAGAACATCATTTGCAGTTAATAACACACACACACACAAAAAGCATAGAAAATGATATTGGGTATAGAATTCAAAGATGGGCATTTAGCTCTTCTTCCTTTTCATGTTTTTAGACATATTGTGCAAAAGCCCAGCTTTATTGACAAGTCTTTCATGCTGGGAAAAGACGGAACGAGAAGGGGACAATCCAGCAAGGTAGATAAGATTCAATTAATCAGCATTCAGTGGCGAAGGATGTGCCGTTGGAAGGCCAAGTTGGGGAAAGGCTAGATATCTTTTGAGAGGGTCCATTTATGCGATTGCCGAGTTGACATCAACTTGATGGCACCTAATCAGTCAATCAATCCAAATATGTATTCAGTGTGTTTAGTGAGGGGTCCTTGATGTTCTCTGAACTTGGCCATTTCATAACCCAACTAGGTAACATCATCAGTAAGGAGTGCTGTTTGCTGTTTATATATTCTGGTGTCTTGCCTGTCAGCGTTGGCAGGAGTGGTCTTAAGAGATTCTTTGGTTGGCCTGTTTGCTGTTGGCTTCTTTGGCAGTTTCTTGATGGGGGTGTCAACCCTGAGCTACAAATATTCTCCTTTATTAATCTGACTTGCTCTTTTCCATGAGCAGAATAAATTGCAAAAGTTGAAGAAATTGGCCGATCAAAATGACCGCAACATTAAATGGTAATACACCCCCGCCAACCTCTGTTCCCAAAATGAAATCGTAAAGGCTGCTTAGTTTATTCAGAAAACGCAAAATGAGAATAGAATAGAATAACAGAGTTGGAAGGGACCTTGGAGGTCTTCTAGTCCAACCCACTGCCCAGGCAGGAAACCCCACACCATTTCAGACAAATGGTGATCCAACATCTTCTTAAAAACTTCCAGTGTTGGAGCATTCACAACTTCTGGAGGCAAGTTGTTCCACTGGTTAATTGTTCTAACTGTCAGGAAATTCCTCCTTAGTTCTAAGTTGCTTCTCTCCTTGGTTAGTTTCCACCCGTTGCTTCTTGTCCTGCCTTCAGGTGCTTTGGAGAATAGCTTGACTCCCTCTTCTTTGGGGCAGCCCCTGAGATATTGGAAGACTGCTATCATGTCTCCCCTAGTCCTTCTTTTCATTAAACTAGACACACCCAGTTCCTGCAACTGTTCTTCATATGTTTTAGCCTCCAGTCCCCTAATCCTCTTTGTTGCTCTTCTCTACACTCTTTCTAGAGTCTCCACATCTTTTTTTTACATCGTGGCGACCAAAACTGGATGCCGTATTCCAAGTGTGGCCTTATTACCAAGGCCTTATAAAGTGGTATTCACGCTTCATGTGATCTTGATTCTATCCCTCTGTTTATGCAGCCTAGAACTATGTTGGCTTAGAGATAGAGGATGACATAGATGACGGAAGACCAAATTATAACTACTGTGGCGAATGGTTTTGCAACACTGCACCGAACACTCACCGTAGGGATTGTGCTAAGAAGTCCGCGTTCTCTTGGCTGCTGCCGGGCCCAGTGGTATCTGGCTCTATTCGGCTATACTCGGAGGTAGAAGGTTCGGAAGGACCGTTCGTTTGCTGCTGCTGCTGTTCTTGCTGCTGCTGCTGCGTATCTGGGCTTTGGTGTTCTGGAGACGGGGGCCTCATCAGCCTCACATCCTCACTGCCTCTCTCCACCCTGAATGGAGCAACAGGCACATCACAAGTCTCTGCCATTTTCAAGTCTCCCCAGTTACCGTATTTTTCAGAGTATAAGACACAATTTTTCCCCTCCTAAAAGAGGGTGAAAATTTGGGTGCGTCTTATACACCGAATGTAGCCAAAAACACGAGGCACGGAGGCGGCGATGGTCTGTGGCAATCCCTGCAGCCTGGAACAGCTGATTGGGGGTATTCTGGGAGGCTGATTCACCTGCCAATCAGTTGCTGGTGCTGAATCAGGCTGCAATAATGTGCTGAAGACCTAAGCCACGCCCAGGCTCCTTGCTGTCTCCTTCCTTGTTGCTCACACACCAAATACTGTTTCAGTTTCCAAACAGCCCTCAACTCTCACATACTGACAGGATGCTAGCCAAATGAATACTGATGGATGCTGGTAGGCAGAGGCAGAATTTTTTCTTCGTTATTTTCCTCCCCAAAAAGTAAGGTGCGTCTTATACTCCGGAGCATCTTAATACTCTGAAAAATACAATAACTGCCTCGCCTTTTTTTTTCCCTGACAAAAGAGCTAAAATTATTAAAATGCGTAACACAACTTTTTAAATGTCAATATTATGTCAATTGATCATCATGAAATGCAGAACACGCAAGGAGAGTTTATTTTTCTGTATTAGCTTCCTGGGAAATAATTTAGTAATGATGTGATGCAAAAAGGGGGGAAAAGTCTTTGATCTGATCCAGAATGAGTTATCTTAAATTCAAAAATTCTCAGTCTTGGACATTGTTCTTGGGTCAAAATGAAAAGGTGGATAATTCTCACCATTTACAGAGCAGAGCTCCCTCATTCTAGTTAGCAAGAGTTAGCTCACCCAGGGCCATCTGACATGTTTCCAACAAGCTGCTTCATCGTGCAAAACTTTTAAGTGCCCCAGCCTCCCAAAGCCCCTCCCCTCCATTGCTCCAGAATCTGTAGATTAAAAATTACCATCGATCTCTTGGGGTAACATCGGTTGGGACGTAATCAAATTTCACTTTCCAACGGACCATCTGTTTGCCCACCTCGACTGCTGTAATTCGGCCCGTGTACCACTCCTTGTTCACTCGTACCTCCACGTGCTGCCCTTTGTCTGAGAGGGGCAGAAAGGGAGAGGCGGCTCAGAGACCAGCAAACAGCCCTGGCTGACAAACTGGCGGGACTCTGGCACTCTCTATGCTCTTGCATGAAATAGCAAGAGCAAATAGAAGTTCAAATCACACAATCTTTTTTTTTTTTTTAAATGGGATAGAGCCGCTATCAGTGTCAGGGCACTTCCTTTAATGCAGTGTTTCTTAACCTTGGTAGCTTGAAGTCCACCCATCTTCAAGCTTCCAAGGTTGAGAAACACTGCTTTAATGTGCTGTTTACGAGACTGAGATTCAAGGGGAAAGCTGGCTGGGCCTGCAAGGAACTAAAATTCCGCAGCATCTGAAAAGCCACAGGCTCCTCACTTAAGTCATCCTGTTAACAGAAAGAGGTGGAGAAGAGTTTTCTTGTGGTGGGTATAATCTATGCATGATTTAAGGTAAGGTAAAGGTTCCCCTCGCACATGTGTGCTAGTCGTTCCGGACTCTAAGGGGCGGTGATCATCTCCGTTTCTAAGCTGAAGAGCCAGCGCTGTCCGAAGACGTCTCCGTGGTCATGTGGCCGGCAGGACTCAACGCCAAAGGCGCACAGAACGCTGTTCCCTTCCCACCAAAGGGGGGTCCCTATTTTTTCTACTTGCATTTTTTACCTGTTTTTGAACTGTTAGGTTGGCAGAAGCTGGGACAAGTCACGGGAGCTCATCCCGTTACGCAGCGCTAGGGATTCGAACCGCTGAACTGCCGACCTTTCGATCAACAAGCTCAGCATCTTAGCCACTGAGCCAGCACGTCCACGATTTACCTCTCTTTAAAAACAATTGCAAGAGGCCAAGTATTGCTGAGCACATTGTAAGCCGCCCTGAGTCTTCGGAGAAGGGCGGCATATAAATCAAATTAAAAAAAAAAAAAAAGCCCAAGTACCTTTCTGTGCTCTTTTCATGTGTGCTAATTCCTCTTCTCCTGCACTGTCCGTCAGCTGAAAGCAGAGAGAAGCCAAATATATTCCAAAATCAGTCATCTTCATCATTGTACTTTATAGATCAAACATTCAGAATACCATCCGAAACAGAAGTTTGTGTTTCTTTTTGCACAACTGGAAATGTCATACCCTGCTCTATAGAAAGAGGTACAGACAACCCTGTGCCATAGCTACGTAAGATATGTTAGTACACAGCCTAGGCTGGAGACAGGAGTAGCCTTGATGTTGATACATGCCCAAGATCTAACACAGCTTCAATTTATTCCATTCCAACTACGATACTATATCAACTTCATTTTATGTAGCAATATGGTGGGCTGATTAGGAGAATCGCTTTGTTCCACAGCAATAAGCTATGAATGTTATTTAGGAATTGAGTGGGCTAATAAAAAAATGTTTAAGTGATGCCTACATGAGAATATAAAACCATGGGGCACTTTACCAAGGAAGGGTGAAGTATTCTCCATACAGATCTTTCTGACTAGCGCAGCGATGGTGAACCTCTGGGAGTCGTGCGAGAGGGCCTTGCTCTTGTGTGGCCCCTGGAAATCACAGAAACGTTCGCGTGTGGTTTTCAAAGGCCTGCAGGAGCACAGCCTTCTGAAACAACTTCTGGAATAGAGGGGCTGACATGCTGGCAAGGTCAAGGTAGGCATTTTCTGAATTTTTGAGATTATCTCGGCCAAAAGGTTCGCCATCACTGGGCTAATGTAATCACTATCAGAGCTCCTCTTGGTTAACGCAACGAAGTAAAATCAAGGGATTCACAGGTAGTATTCTAGATGTTGCTAGACGTTTTTGGCCAGGCCTTCAGCGACATCCCGAGGACTGGAGGCTGTGCACTCCTGCAATGGATTTCCATTGAGCTGGGAGAGTCACAGCCGTTTCTAGTCATAGGGTTCTAGTTTCTACTTCTGCCCAGACGGGCCCCACTTACTTCAACTACCACCTCAGTCGAGTCTTTCTTCTCTTCCTTCACTGTCACAAGTTTGCCTGGTTTCCTTTTCTCTCTTCTCAGTCCAACCTCCTCCTCCATTTCATCCTCCAATGCGCTAAGGCCTCTCTTCCGGGAACTGGAAGCCTGCAGAGATGAGAGAGGCTTGCATTAATGGTTCACGTTTCCTGTCTCTGCAAAGTGAGCAGGAAAAAATGCCCATCACTCTGCATTTTTTTGTTTCGAACTCCATATATACTCTTGACAGTATCTTCCTGCAGGTCTTTGACTAAGTAGCTGGGACTCGGGCAGCGTATACATTTAATACATGTAAATTTATTAAATAATATGACTGTTATTAAAATATTACAGGTAGTTCTCACTTAGGAACTGCCACAGACTGCAACTGTCTGCAGTTACAGCAGTGCTGAAATAGTAACTGAGGCAGTGGGCATTCATCCTACAAAGGAAGCAGCACTCCCACCCTCCCCTATTCCCCCCCCTCCCCCCAAGAAAAAAGGGTTTTCACCTGGGCAGCCTTGATTAAGGCGGGTTTCTTTGGTGGAAGCAGCACCTTTAAGTGTTTGGGGCTGGGGGATCTCTGGTGGCTTCTGGCATCGTGGAGAGGCTCGGGGGCCATCTTTCCAATAGAGGCAGATCTGGACAGAGGCCTTACAAAGGTGGATGGGGAGCATTTCCGAGGACCTTCCAGATGATACTGTAACCGGGAAAGGTTGGATTCTTCCTGGTGCCCCATGTTCTGCGGTCTGGGGCAGCCGATGGCTATTCGGGGTGGGGGGCCCTTCTTCTGAGAGTTGAGGGGCCTGGAAGGAGATGGAGGAACTGGAGGCCTTCGTGGAGCATTCTTGATCACATCTGGCAGCGGGGGAGATCGTGGCCGCTGGGATTTGACCCCTAGGTCCGCGTTCTGCCAGGACATTATGAAAAGACAGGTAAGCCCTCAGCTCTGAACCACTTTTTAGTGAACTGTTCAAGGTTAGGATTGAGGCGAGCGTGCGGTACTTATAAACAACTGATCCTCACACGCTCTGGCCACGTTAACATGTTCCGTGAGCATGATCCACATAGTTGGCAAACCGGTTTGTACTTACAGCAGTTGCAGATTCTTGTGGTCACAGGATGACTGTTTGCAACCTTCTCTGCTGTCTCCCCGCAGGCAAAATCGATGGGGGAGCTGGCAGAGAAGATCCCAAGACACTTCTCTAAAGTCACTCCTGCCATTTCCCCCCACCCACCCCCGAGGAGCCCCACTGAGGAGTACAAGACCTCTACTACACACTCTGTAGCAATTGCCTCCATCCACACTCTGTAGTTTCCATCTAAGGCTCCACAGGCCTCCAGAGTGCCTGTAGCCCCTACCAGCCTACCTGTGGTTCATAGCACCTGCCCACAGCATCTTTATCCCGGAGTAACTATGCACTCTGTAACACCTATTGGTGGTATCCCTCATGCTCTTTGCCTGGGAATCCCGCCTCTTCCTGCGTTAACAACCGGCAGGGTTCTGGGGTGACAATGGCAACTGGAACGGCTATCACTAAGCAACGTATTTGTGCGACCTTGTATTTTACAGCCAAATTACTTAGCGATGAAAATTCCGGTCCCAATTGCCATTGTAACCAGAGGACTAACTGAATTACTTTTGATGTAACGGAAGAGGACAATTCTGTAAATAGCAGTGGCAGGAGGGACCTACCTCTAGTATAGGTTGCGTGGTGACCTCCAGAGGCAGTTTCTTCAGGTCAGCATGAGAACGCACTGGGGTAGTTTTCTGGACAGAGCAAGTGGAATAAAATATTTATTTATTTTTTTCACCCGCCTTTATTATTTTAACTCAAGGCCACGAAAATGCAGAATACTCTTTCCTCCTCTTTTTCCACTCAACAACAACCCTGGGTGTGGATTGGGGTAAAAATGGTTGGTTCCAAGTCAGCCAGCCAACTTTCCTGCCGTCAAGTGAGACTAGAACTCGTAATCTCCTGGTTTCTAGCCTAGGGGTGAAATCCAGCAGGTTCTGACAGGTTCTGGAGAACCGGTAGCGGAAATTTTGAGTAGTTTGGAGAACCGGCAAATTCCACCTCTGGCTGGCCCCCGAGTGCGGTGGGAATGGGGATTTTGCAGTATCCTTCCCCTGCCATGCCCACCAAGCCACGCCCGCAGAACCGGTAGTAAAAAAAATTGGATTTCACCACTGCCGGGACCTCAACCACTAGACCAAAGTGGTTCTCTAAAGTACTCTCTTATATATGCCTATGTTTCTTAATTAGTGTAGAATCAAAAGATTTGTAGAATTTGTAGAAACATGGATGTCTGGATGATTTTGAGCTCCAACTGTGAACATCTGCCAATACTTTGGTAGAATTTAACCACGGACATGATGGGACACAAAGGCTGAACGATGCGATAGAGTCCAGCATGCAAATTTACCTGCAAGGCCTCCAGTTTCTCCTGCTGCTGGCGAATTTTCTCCGTCAGCTCTTTCTGCTTATCTTCCTGTGTTTTCTCCTTTCTCAAGAAGCTCAGGGGAACCTTCTGCTTCTGCTCAAGAGCTTCACACCTGTCAGAGGAAGGAAGAAGCAAAAAGAAAGCTCAGCAATGTGAAAAAAAAAAAGATACATGGGCTTAGGGCGTATATTTTGTGATCTATTACTAACACTGAGATGGAGATTTCACACCACGGGCCTGCTTTGAATTAAACAGAGCACGCTGCTTATCTGAATCCAATTCCTTTATCACGTTGGGTCTTCAAACTTCAGATACCCAAGAAACCCTTTTCAATGTGAAAAATCAGCAGAGATTCCGTTAACATCTTTCCTATATTTAGTTTTGCAGTGATGCATTTAACACAAGCTAAAATGTTGATGATTCTCAACAGAACCTGAGCTTCTGGGGAACACAGGTTGAACACCGTGCCTCTATGATTATAACCCATGGATTTCCATCCCGATCTGTGCTTGCGCATTGTTAACTGTTTTACCAAAAATCTTTCACAGATTCCTTCCTTCCGTCTCAAGAGTTCCTTGGGCAGGCAGGGAACTCTTGAGATGGAAGGAAAGAATCTCTGAAAGATTCTGGTGAAATAGTTAACAATGTGCAAGCACAGGTCGGGATGCAAATCTGACAAGCAGAGATGACTAGTGCAAACTAGCATCCTAATTATTATCCCGATGTACCACTCACACAGTTGTTATGAGGATTGCCGTACAACACACACCAAGTACTCCGAGGTATTACGTCCATCATAGGTATAATCATCATTTAACTGGATTCATGTTGTTTTGAGCATCAGTGATTAGCACTAACTAACCCTAACCAGGCAATCACCAGGAGTCAATACAAATGATTCAAAGGGCACCTGCCCTCCCCAAAAAAACCCACAAAGTATCATAGCTAACAGACAAATTGTACAGCTTGCTAGATAGAATGTTGATGGAGAGAGGAATAGCGCACTCTATGGTGTATGGCATGGTATAGCTATAAGATTGAGCGAATAATTTCTTCTCTTCTCCTATTTCTTATTTCTGGCTAGGTGGCTCAATGGCTAAGATGCTGAGCTTGTCGATCAGAAAGATTGGCAGTTCGAATCCCTAGTACAGGTCTCCTTGCGTGAGCAGGGGGTTGGACTAGATGACCTCCAAGGTCCCTTCCAAGCCTGTTACTGTTACTGACTTGCTCTTTTTTGTTCTTTCTGGGCTGTATCCTTTTTCTCGATTCTGTTTAACAGGAGAAGCAGCAGCATTCTTAAAGCGACCCACCTTGCAGAGGCAATTAATTATTTAAACGGCTTTCCGACTCTTAACCCACCTATCTTGTTCAGGATCGGGGTTCATGGCACACATCCAGGTATCTGGGTATTCTTGCTCCACAGAGCTGAGCTGGAATGGGAGCGTCCGCCATTTCAAACACACATCTATCACATGAGGACATAACATACAATCAGCATGCTGAACGTTGAGACACCTGTACCCAGGTCTCTCAACTAAGGTACAGAGAATGCAATAGTTGCCAATGGTCTTTTGCTGCCTTTGGAACCCAGAATAGAGCAAACTTCAATTTACCGCTTACCACACTGAATAGTAGTTGGGATCTCCATGGCTCTCCGCCTTTTGTAACGCAATTCGTTTGATGGCGGCTGGTTCCAGTTTGCAGATAGGTAGCCGAAATCATCCCAAAACTTGCTAATGCCTTTCTGAGCTGGATGTTTTTTAATTAAAAAAAAAAAAAAAGTCAAATGTGTCTTGTGTTCATAGGGCTTCTCCTTTCCTCCCCCAACTCCCTTCCCCTCCCTCAATGACTTCTTACCGATTTCAATATCCTTCCAATACTGAGCCAAGTGCTCTCCCATTGCTTTTAACAAGTGCCGATATTCTTTTGCATCTGCAAAATCCTGCTTGTTGTGCGTCGGTTCCAGAACGAGATAGGGGACATCCACTACCCCGACCACGCCTCCGCAGGCCCTACGGAGAAGGAACACGGGGTCAGCTTTGCGGCCATCAACCCAACAGCCCAGTGTCAAAGAGAAGGAATACGGGAAAGATGGGTCCCCATGACAACGAATGGGGAAACGTGTAGATGGACCTGAATTACAGGTAGTCCTCAACTTACGACCGCAATAGAGCCCATTGTTACTAAGTGAGAAATTTGTTAAGTGAGTTTTGCCCCCGTTTTACGACTTTTCTTGCCGCGGCTGTCGAGTGAATCACTGCTGTTGTGAAATTAGTCACACGGTTGTTAAGTGAATCTGGCTTCCCCATGGAGTTGGCTTGTCGGAAGGCCGCAAAAGACGATCACGTGACCTCAGGAGACCGCAACTGTCATAAATGTGAATCAGTTGTCAAGTGTCTGAATGTAAGTCATGTGACCGTGTGGGATGCGGCGGCAACGGTCCTAAGAGTGAAAAATGGATGGTATTCAGACAGTTCTATCCGGCCGGCTCAGAAGGCCCGAAAATCAGCTGGCCAGTGCACGCATGCGTGCTGAGGCTGAGCTAGGGCAACGCTTGCGTGCCCACAGATATGGCTGCGTGTGCCACCTGTGGCACGCGTGCCATAGGTTCGCCATCACAGCACTACTGCATAGAGACCAATTGCACAATCATCCCTGGGAGGCCTTTCCTTGCGGATACAACATGCAAACAGAGAAAAAGATTTCTCCAGAGGTTTAAGTATCCTTGAGATTTTACCTTTGCATTCTTCAGTTCCTCACTTTCAGTATAGGAACCAGCTCAAACCATTCTGAGAAGAACGAACGTCTCTATTTGTACTGAGCCTCCTTCCATAAATTCAACCAGGGATTCTGTTACAATTTAGAAGTGTAACTAGTGACGGACAAAGCCAATATTGGATTACTGAGTTCTTCGGCTAGCATCAACCCATTTGTATTTGAAATCCAAAAAGCATTGATATTCCCGACTGTTTGCTTAACTCTCTTGTACTTTCTCCTCAATCTCTCCATTCTGCGAAGGGAGGCGGAGAAAAAGAACAAACAATTTCTGTAGGGAATCTCTCCTGTGCCTGACACTCACTCCCACGTCCCCTATGTACTGACTATAATGCTGATTAGCTGGCTGAGGAACAAAGAAAGTAAATTTTTTTTCCAGCGCCATAACTTAGAACAGTTGCTGAACAAGGCGATTGGTAAGCAAGGAGTAGCTGTACCCTACTTGGAAATAAATTTCCCATGAAGAAATTTAGAAGCCAGCAACTGAACAGAAATTGGATTTTAAAAAAATGAAATTTGCACATTTTTTTAGCACTCGATACAAATATCTGCCTGGCATTTTAAAGAAAGAAACTTCTGAGTTTCTTTCTTTAAAAATATAAAGTCCGGCTCTCTCTCTCTCACAGAAATAAAAAGAGTTCTTTTACAGCAAGAAGAATCTGTCCCACTTCTTCTAAAAAGAGGTCTTCAATTATAAAGGTATGGTTGACGACTCCGCGGGAACTCACATGCCACCTTCCAGCTGCGGGCCCACCTTCTCATACATCTTAATCAACCGACTGCAATTGTAGACAAACATCCCGTCCAGATGGCGTTGTTCTATGTTCACCCCGAAAATGAAGTTCAGTTCCTTTGGCTCTTTAAGTGCTCTGAAAAGCAGGAAATCGAGTCAAAGAAAAATCTGTGGATATTAGGAACATACTACCATATGTGGTGGTCCTGTCCTGAGGCTCGAAAATATTGGCTAAAAATTAAAAGATTGGCAACAGGAAATGACTAATGAACAATTAGACTTAGAACTGGAACTCTTCCAATTGGGGATCTTCAAAAAAAAAACCATGTGAAGGGCACAAAATATCTAGTACTACACATATTAACTGCTGCCAGGATTGCCTACGCTCAATGTTGGAAAGAGCCACGTACACCCGCAGAGAAACTGGTCATACAAAAGGTCATGAATTGCACAGAAATGGACAAATTAACGCTGAGTTTAAAAGATAAAGAGACATCGATATTTTACAATGTGTGGGAACAGTGGTTTAACTGGATAGAACGGAGATAGATTGAAGATAGTTGTTAAGTACAAGTAATAGATGAAATAAGAATGTAAATCTGCACAATTTAATTTTTGTAAATAATGCACGAATTATTGTCACATGAAAAACACCACAATTAGCTGTTGTTGAGTGAAATAATTTTTTATGTTTTTAATGTAATAAAAGTTTAATAAAGTGTTTATTAAAAAAAGAAAATCTGTGGATATTTATCTGGGGAACGATGATTAGAGCACTAAAAGAAGACTCAGAAGATTCAAATTCTTGCTCTTTTATATGAAGCGAAGTTCAGCCAGTCTGAAACTACCCTGTAGAGTAAAAGCAGGGATAAAAGCAGGCATTGAGCCAAGGGCTCCTATTGGTGCGACTATTGGTAATAATCAATAGTTGTTGTTATTGTTATTATATTCTGGTCAGCAGCATTGAGCGGCAACGGATCACTTCCTATGAGGAACAGCTGCCCCCGTCTGATTCTTAGGTGTAGAGAGCAGAGTGCGTCCTGTGATCTTATTCAGTAGCATATCAATAAATATTTCAATTCTATACCTTGCAGCATTTCTCAAAAACACTGTATTAATTCATTTAATACAAAATGTCCAAAACATCTGTAAACCCACAAAAATAAACTTACTTTTCCTAACTTAGCCAAATTTAGGGGTTCATAGAATGTAGTATTTGGACACGGGGAGATCATCTAACCCAACCCTTCTGCCTTTTCAAGAATCCACTTCTACCTCACCTCCAACAAGATGGCCATCCAGCCTCAATTTAAATGCCTCCAGTGACCTTCAGTCTCACGAAGCATTCTATTCCATTGCTGAATGGCTTTTCCCGATAGGAAAATTTCCCAGGGCCCAATCAAAATTTACCTTTTAAGGGCATAAATATAATTGAAGCCCCTTGCTTCTTTGCCATGTGTTCTGCAAACATTCTAACAATTCACCCTTTTAAAGATTTGACAGCTATTTCAAATCTTCCTCTTTTCCAGGTCCAACAGGTGGAGCCCAACATTTCTGCTACAAGGCAAGGAAGTTGCTGAGTTTTGCCACATTTTCCAACCTTTCTTAACACAGTTGTTAAGTGAATCACTGCAGCTGTTAAGTTAGCAACATGGTTGCTAAGCAAATTTGGCTTCCCCATTGACTTTGCTTGTCGGAAGGTCACAAAAGATGATCACAGGTCCCCCGCAAACGTCATAAATGCAGGCAAATGACCAAGCATCCAGATTTTGATCGCGTGACTGTGGGGATGCTGCAATAGTCTAAGTGTGAAAAATGGACATAAGTCACTTTTTTCAGTGCACTTTTCACTATTTTCACTTCTTTAACAGACCACTTATTTGAAAAGAGAAAAAAGCAAGGAACGTGAAGGAACGGTATCTTTTCCACTCACCGCTGTTTTGCCTCCCTGATCCTCTTTTTAACATCTGCCTCTCTCCGTATGGTTATTGCTACGTCTTGAGCCTGGCGCAGCATAGCCTACAGGTGTAAAAAAACATCTCAACTTAAAACAGCGAAGTAATGTAATTTGTCTGCTTAACACTTGTATTTTTATAATAACAGCTTGCTTGCTCAAGGCCTGAAGCTCCCATAAGCACAGAGGGGGGCCGAGTACCGTTGCCTGTTTATAGCGCACAGCTGCAATTCAGGAAATCTATTCACAAGTATTTGTTCTATTGATTTCAGAAAACATCACACATCTGGAACCCACAAACGTTAAGCACGCACAATTTTGTGGAGATAAAATGATCGTAAAAGAAGCAGAGGCTTCTGCTGAAGTTTCAGAGGGTTCAGCTCTCTCTTCCTACCTCGGACACGGAACATTTTTCCAGATAGTAAAACACAATTATAGAACGATTATATGTGTGAGCCAGTGGTGGGTTTAATTTTTTTTTACTACCGGTTCTGTGGGTGTGGCTCGGTGGGCGTGGCATGGCATGGCTTGGTGGGCATGGCAGGGGAAGGATAATGCAAAATCTCCACTCCCACCCCAATCCAGGGGAAAGATACTGCAAAATCCCCATTTCCTCCCGATCAGCTGGGACTCGGGAGGCAGAGAATAGATGGGGGGCAGGGCCAGTCAGAATTTTTATTACCGGTTCTCCGAACTATTCAAAATTTCTGCTACCGGTTCTCCAGAACTGGTCAGAACCTGCTGAAACCCACCTCTGGTGTGAGCATATGTACACGTATATTATTATGATGATTCATCATCAGAATAGATATTCCAGCAATTTTGATCATGAACCTTTGTCCTCCCCATCTACCAAGCACAGCCAGAAGCTCTTCAGTTCAGCTCCAGGAGATTTCTCTGAATCTCTTCTTGGGATACCGAAATTTCACATTAGCAGTCAAATGCAGTGTATTTACCCTGGACTCCCTAGAAAGGTCTCCTCCCAGCCGCAGCTCTAAAGCCCGGGCTTTGCTTTCTGCTTCTCTGGCCTTCTCTTCCGCTGTAAAAGAGAAATTAATCTTCAGAGAAAATGTATACAGGTAGTCTTTCTATGTACAACCAGTTGCTTCAAAACTACGACGGACTGAATTTACAGCCATTTGCAGCGTTCCATGGTCACCGGGTGATTTCCAGGAGCATAAGAATCTTGCTGCCTTTGCCGTTTCCTTTTTGGACGTAGCTTCTCCAGCGAACAGGGCTCCCAGAATGTGTAGGAAACTTCCAAAAGTTGCACCAGGGCAGCTTTCTAAAGGTCAACACCATTTTCAGAAGGCTTGGGGAGCCACATGTAGGAACACGGTGCAGTTTGGATACAGAATGCGTGCAAAACGTGGGTGCTTGGTTTAATGCAATGATCTGATTTGGCTTGTGCTTGTTCAAGCCGTCCCTGCTTCAATGGGTTGCCGTTCCTTTCTTTTCGGGGACTCACCAATCCGAGCCATGTGCTCTGCTTTCTTCACCTCTTGCTCCGCTCGAGTCTTGAAGCGCTTGGATGTATACTTGTACATCCTGTAAGGAGTTGCAAGAAAAAGAGAGGGAATGTATTAATACGGCCATAATCCTCAAAAGAACGGTGTACTCCATAAGGCTTGTATTTCTTTTGAATATATAGCAATATAAAGCAGACTTTCAATTTCTTAAAATGTATGGCTCAGCTAAACCACACGGTATTTGCTGATCTCAAAATGCTTGGGGAAAAAAAAAAATTCTGGAAAAAGCCACAGAAAACCATTTCCATATCGCTGTTAAGAAAACTACAAGAAGTTCCAAAGTTAACTGGAATGAGCTCTTACTTGAGCAAAACAAATCTTAAAAGAACCCAAAGATGATGATTCTAGCTGTCCTGTGGTCATACAATCGAGTTCCCTCCGCCTGATTGCACAGATGTGGATTTTGAGCCTGAAATCAAGTAATTTAACACCTACCTGATATTTGACTATCCACAGCAAACAGAAATTTCATTAAGATATTAAAAATACAAAGTAATCTATGAATTACGACAGTAATAGGGACCGGAATCTCTGTCACTAAGTGATGTAGTCGTAAAGCATGACATTACGTGATTGCATCAGTGATGGCAATCCCAGCACTGCCATTCTCAACCGAATTCCACTGGTCATTAGCCAAATATCCCCCTCCCCGCTCAAGCCAAGCCATTCCGGACTGGGTCATTCCCAGACCCGAACCTCACCTCTTCCAGAACTACCTCTCCTTCTACTCCTCCTAACCACCTGTTCTCCCCCATCTCTGCCTCTTTGGTTACCCTGCACCCTGCCTTGCAACCCCACTGTTAAGTGCCACAGACGCCAAGCAGAAAATCTCGTGACTGCAACAAGGTTATGTCACTTCTCATTCAGTTAAATAAATCACCATGGTTGTTAAAGTTAAGACATCATGTGATTACAACTTGCTTCTTTTACTTCCACATTCTCCCTTAATTCTGCTTGTCGGAAGCTGGTTGGGAAGCGTGCAAAGGATGGTGGTGCATCCTGAAATCCTCTAACTGCCCCACTCCTGGCTAGTAAAACAGAATATGCTGTCATGACCAGGAGTGCAAGCAATTCTTACTTTGTAATGTTAATCCTGAAGTAACATATAACATGACCAGGTTTTGTGTTGTGGTGTATAAAATTAGACAATGAATAGTTAAGAGCAATTGAACTTGTTTGAGTAGGGAATGGCTTTGACTCAGCAAAGTCAATTTTTTCATGTCTGCTACTGTACTATATTTTTCTCAGATCTGTCAGGGGCTCCATAATTCCGGACTTTAGATATTAATTAAGAAGAATGAAGCCTTTAAGCATATTTTTGGATCTTCAGGATATTTAAAAACTTTCCTCCCTTTTCTTTTCTTTCTTTCTGCTGGTTAATGACTGCAGTAGTTATCTGTTTGTTTATTTGCAAGTCTTTCACAAGCATTCCCGGTCTCTTTAATTTGAGGACAAAACTTGTGCAAATACCACACAAGGGCAGGAGTAGGGATATACTGGATACAAAATTTAGTGCAGGCTCGCACGACTTGTAAGGTCACACTGATAAACCAAAAATAACCATAATATCTTGCATGCTGATGAAAGAATTAGATGATTAATACAAGCTAAATTTGAAGTATGTTGTGATGAGAGAAGCCGAGATATGGTCTGAAAGATTGGCAAAACCAAAAGGGGATTTCAACAGGACGGTCGTCCAAAATATGATAATAGCAACTTGAGTTTGTTTTGATATCTGAAGAGAAATCGCTGGCTGTAAAAGAACTTGGCTATGCATCATACCTAGGTTTGAATAAGCAGCAGGAGAGGCGTTTAGTTTGTACTTTGTGGCCATGGATGAAGATCCGCATTCTGGGATCAATGTAGAGCACAGCAGCATAGGCCCGGAAAGAACGGCGTTCTGGCTTCCTGAAACGGAACACAGGCGTACACATCAGAGAGAGAGCAGAGCGCACATCATCCTAAAAACGTTCTCTTATTGTACTAAATTCATCGTCTGCCAACTGAGTGATTAGCAGCATGCAAATTATATCATCCTTGATTAAAGACAAAAATAAAACCGGAGCTTAGATTGCTGATTCTATCAAACCTACGTTCCCTCAGGTGGAGTTTCAGCCATCTGGATATCTCGGGGATCAGAGGTCACATCTAGCTCAGGTTCACCATTATCCATCAATTTGAGGTTGAAGACGATCACCAAAGTCCCTGTAAGAGACACAGTTAATCCTCTCGCGTGCACATTCTTCCTTCGAATAGATAATAGCCACACGGACAAATACGCTACGTTGAAAACTCTCTTGATTTCAAAGAATACTATCCCTTAAAAGTCTGCTGAATACACTACCTTTCTCTCCAAAAATCTTGTCAAACTGTTGCATCACTTCCTGCTCCGATTTGAAAGGAGAATACTTGTAAATCAATTCAGTCTCGATGGAAAACTTTTCCATGTTGTCTGTCAAAGGCTCTCTGGTGCGGGCATTCCAGGTAGGCAGCGGAACAATCACCTGCAAATTATTTTTTTTAAAAAAACAAAAAATTGCTTTAGGATAATTCTATTTCGATGGCCCTGCAAAAACTGGCGTGTTCTCTATTTTATCAAGGCAAAATACTTGCAAACCTCATCAATGCCTTCCTCTTCGTGAAACGTGCGAGACAAGAAGAGACACGTCATGGTGTTTTCCTTCTTCGTAAAGAGGATGAAATCCTTGCCGATCCGCATGGAACCTCTGCAGAAAGAGTTCAGCTTATGGAATATCAAAATCAATCCTGCCAGGACATACTGAAAATGACACGGCAGGGAACAAATCACAGTTTCAGTTTAACTAACTGAAAATCCTGTTAGCTCTGGAGATGGCTAAGCAAAAATTCAGAAAAGTGCAGCTTCTGAGAAGAATGAAATCTGAGTATAAAGACACCAGGTCTTTCAATTTAACTGAAGATCTTTGGACGCAGATACTCTTTTTCCATTGGGCTTACTTTCAAGTAAGTAAATTTTTCTTTTAGCATTTTAATGAAACACAAAAAGTACTTGGGAGACGGGACTCCATATACCTACGATTTTAAGCCATTTCCGTATTGTCCAATCTGTGTGGATTCTGGTGACCGTTTAGCAGATTTGCCAAATTGAATTACACTTGCAGCATCATCTGAAAGTAATACAACAAATATATACATATATTACTAGCTCCCTCAAGATACTGAAGCTTCAGATAAAGGTTTCTTCGAGGTATGTTTCAATTTTCACAATCTCTATTCAGAAGGTAGGACGGTATGTTAAAAGGTAGAACAGATTCACAAAGCCACTTGGGAGGTTTCTCTTCTTCTGATGACGGTAAGCTTCAAACTGATCTTCAATAATAACAAAGGTATCATTGTATTGTACGGTAGTGTGGATGTAGTTGCAAAGAAATATTGTTTTCTGTACTGGGAAAGCCACCAAATCATTTTCTAGATTATAGCATTTTCATACCATCTCTTTTCATCCATTTATTCTGTGTGTTCCAAATAACTTCATTCATGTTAGTTCTATAAATAAATTAGATGTTACGGTTCAGCAGCATATGGTTTGGTCACAAAAAAATGGAAGCGTTTGCTTAAAGCTTCTGTTGCCCTTTACTTGATTTCTTAATCTTGTGATGATGTAATTTTTAAAAATGCAAAGCTGCATGGATGCCTGACAGGTGAACAAACCGTCGATACAATTCAAACCCATTTCCTTTCTCTGGCTGTGGACAGCCATATAACAGGTACATAATGAAAGAGATCGTGGATTTTGAAAATATTAAACTATCTTCAAAGTTGTATTAAGTGTTATGTTATTGTTTCTTCATAGAACCTAACCACCAGAGGTCATAATTTTAACAACAAAGATGATTTATTCCTTCCTTTCTATACAAATAGAATGGGCTTCATTAGACTAAAACATTTTTTTGTTAAATAAGCCAGAGTAAAAGACATACTGTAATTTCTGTATGAATCAGAACTCCAAGCTAACTATCCAATAACCGGTAATTAAACTGGAGGTATTAAATAGCTATCAAAATTGGCAGCCACTGATAGCTTAACACTCCACGAATTTCTCTCATCCCATTTTAAAACCAACTGGCACAATATCTGAAACAGTCTTCTCCAGACAGTCCTCATTTACTGACTGCTTGTTTAACAACCCTTCATAGTTATGAAGAAACTGAAAATAGACTGTTATAGAATAGAAACTGTTATGACCAACAGTCCTCTAAGTTGTGGCTATCACAGCATTCCCAGTTATGCGATTGCGTATGTCATAGTCATGGGGTCCTGCAGCCCCATTGTTGCCATTTGTAATGTTTTGTCAGTTTTCGACCAAGTCACTGGGAAAGCCAGCAGGAAATTGCAAGCTGCAGTCACGCACTTTTAGTGATTGTGATGAATTATTTAACAACCACAGCTGAAAATTACATCACAAGTTGATCACATGATATTTCTCTTTATGACTATGTAGCTTAGTGACAGAGTTGCTGGTCCCAATTATGGTTGGTAAGTGAAGACTACCTTATAGCGCCTTAAAGTTCTGATACAAAGAAATGATAGTATCAAAGAACATGTTTCAAGGAAATAAGCTTGAGCCAATAGCAATACTGAAATGCTTATCAATCCAAAATGCTACAAGCCAGGCAGGAAAAAAACAACAACCAGATCTAGTAAAAGTTTGCCATGTCCAAGGTATAGGACCGTCCACTATAATCGTGTGTACAGCTTTTACAAGATATTATGTCCATTGTAACTATATTTTCCACTCTTGGGCACTTGTTAATGAAACTATGTACAAAAATAAATAAATAAAAATAACGTGGATTTGTCAGATCCAAGATGATGAGATATGTGGATCGGGCAAACATAGTAGGCAAATTCAAGGCACTCAGGTGAACAAATCAGCACCCAGGGCAGGCAACGGTTAAAAACCCTTAATGAAAGAAGCCAGCAAGAAAGATTACCTTCAATAATACAAAAGGGACTTTTGACAGTTTGAAAGATATGTTGAACACAATTTGGTGAAAATTTTTCCTTTCGCCAAATTGTAGACTGACATGTCTTTCATCATTGGCAAGGGGTACACATTCTCCATACAAATCGCATTCAGGCCGCGGTAATTAATGCACAATCTTATTATTATTATTTTAACAAATTTTATTAAGTTTTTCTTTTACATACATATTTTATGAACAGAGTATTGACCGGGTCACATCTTATACAACTTATAACATAGTTATATATTGATTTTTATAATCTATTCCAATCTCCTTTTTTGTTTTTTCAAATACAATTTACATATTTCAATTTCTGCCATGATATTTTTTCCCTACTTTTTTATCTTATCTTAATCTCTTTGTAATACGTAATATATAAACAATATCGCCATCCTAATTTCTTAGCATTACTTCAATTAATTATCTTATTTCTCCATTTATAAAGTATATTTCTCAAAATCCCCATCACATTTTTTGGCTATAAACAATGTACTTTACCTTATTCTATTTTTACATTGAAACCCTTTAACTTAATTGACCTTCCACATCTTAATCTCTTCTAAGTACATAATAAACAATATCACTATCCGCCCTTAATTCCTGATTTCTTATCGCATCAATTATTTTATTTCATCATTTACAACGTATTATTTCAAAATCCCCATCACAGGTTTTTACATTTCAATTTTATCTCTTGATTTGTTATTTTCATAATTGAACCAAATTACTTCATATTTCATCTGATCATTTTACAATACACAATATACATCATCATATTTACTTTTTACATTCACAATTACTAATGTTTATACAGTTCCCTTAGATCTACTAATATATCTTATTTCCCTTCATTCTTTCCACTATTCTTCCCCTTTTAACCATTTTCTCTTGGTCTCTCCAGAATTCCACTTCTTAATAATTTTCTCCCTTCATCCCATTCTCGTCTTCTTCTTTTTATATTTATTATATCTTTTCCCTTAACACTGTCAAATTAGTTACTAAGTCTGCATTACTATTAATCTTCTCACTGTTCCTATCACCCATCTCCTCCCACTTATGACTGTAACCTTGTTGCCGGTATCCTTAAGATTTATATTGACTGTTTCCCTATGACTATCATTAAGTGTTGTATCTTATGGTTCTTGACAAATGTATCTTTTCTTGTATGTACACCGAGAGTGTATTCACCAAGACAAATTCCTTGTGTGTCCAATCACGCAAGGAATCCTTTCTCTAACTTTTGAGTCTATTACTCGCATCATTCGCCTCAAGTTTTTACCTAATCTTTTCCCATTTCCTTCTCTTCCCCTTTGATTGATTCTTTTTGGAAAATATTCCCCCCTATCCATTCTTTTTTTGCCACTGTAAATCACAGTGTAATCATCTAACTTTTTACCTTCAATTCCTTTACTTTCAATATTGTTTTTTTGTTTCTCATTTATATTCTCTTTTTCCTGTTTCGTGTATTCTAACAAGGTTTCTAACTTTTTATTGCCCTTTATTGATTCACGCACGTTTTTAAGCATCTCAATTAATTCCTCACACATCCAAGACTCCATATTGTCAATTTAAAAAATTATTGATATTTTAACTTATATTTAATTAAGATTTAAGTCCATATAGTCTGTTTTTAATTTCCAGATGATATCCAGTACAAATGTTTGTCCAATCCACTCCAATTTAAAGTTTTATTTTTTTCCACCTCCTTTAGAAGTCGAGACCGAGCTGTTTAAGTAGAAACAAATACTCCTTTAAATTTCTCAAACTCTTGTAATGATCAAGGTCACTGTTGTTATTTCTTTCAATTTAGCCGGTCATTGTAGTGCTTTCTTTCCACCAGACGTCTCTCTCCAACTCACAATTCTCAGAACAACAAAGTATCCAGCTTGCAAAAGTATTTTAAATCCACATAGAAAATACTTTCTCTCAAATTTCTTTTCCTTTTTGTTTTTAATTTCTCTAAATTCAGTTTTAAATCCAGTTGTAAAATTTCCTTTCTTGGGCTTTAATATTTTAACCTCTTTGTTCTTCCTTCAAATTTCAAAACTGTCAAAATTATTTCAAATCCTCATTAAAAAATACTTCCCCTCGGGTTTCTTTTTCTTGTATTAGTTTTAATTTCTCCAATTCAATTTTAAATCCAAATATAAAATTTTCTTTTCTGGGCTTTAATACTTTAACTTCCTCTTTGTTCTTCTCCCTCCATTAAAATTCCCAAGTGCCAATTAGCCACTTGTTTCCTCGCCAGGACACCTTTTAAGGTATCTTTTTATAATGTCCTTGTTTACCTGTGAGTTGGCCAATTGCTCACCCAGTACCAGTACTCCGTTCAAACACCGCTCCTGCACGAAGTCTTATTGCGGTTGCCCCAGCTTCGAAGCGGTGATTTTTAATGGCCGCCACCCCTGCCACCGGTTTGAAGAGCTGCCTCCGACCTTTCGAGAAACTTGCCTGTTCCTCTTGATCATCTGAGGCACCTCTCCTTCTTCAGCGTCCCTACAGGACTGTTCCGGTCCGAAGACCCCCTGACAGCGGTTTGTCTGGTTGGATTTTCGTGAAGCTCATCGGAGCTTGCTATTTTCCAGCCAGTCTCGCCGTGATGCTTCCGGTTCCTCGTTAATGCACGATCTTAGAGAGTCTGCCCTTTTTTCCTGAAACACCACCAGGTCAGCCATGCATGATTTTGCTGGCCGGATGAACCCCTTGGCCACGTTCTTGTCAATAAAAACTCTGAGCTCTTCCAATTCCCTTGGTGTCATCAAGTAAAGTCTAGGATTCAGTAGTTTGGCCCTGAGTAGGATCTCGATCGCAGTCTGTGGTGGTGGTGGGACTCCAGTATTTGCTAGGTATGGCGCTAATTGCTTCTTTCCGCTCTTGGGTTGAGGCAGTGTTTCCCCCTTTCACTTTCTTAATAAGTGGTGTGTGGTTACTTAGTTTTACTTTCTTTGGGGCTTCCCGTTCTGGGTTTTGCCAGAGGATTTTTAACACTTTTCTCTTGCAGTCTATAGACAAGTTCCATTTTTCCAGCCAAGCCAAACCAAGCCCCATGGGATGGTCCATTCCTGGGGCTACAACGAATCTAATAGTCTCTTTGTGAGGTCCCATTTTTACTTATTATTACTACTGGTTCAGTCAAAAAGGTCCCCTGCTAGCGAACCATCTAACTGCAAGGCCATTAGAGTTTTTAACTCTTGAAGTTGTGGTCCAAGCCTCTCCTCTACATTTAGGCTAACTATGGTTGGCAACGGGTGCATCTGGAGTCCAGTAAAACCATCATCATGCCCTGCATCCCGAGGAAGCCACCATTAGTTCTATGCTGATTGTCACTGGGATTAGGGGCCACTTATCATAGGGTTGTCTTCTCTCCGTTGTCACTGTCTTGATCCAACTTGGGGCCTTTGATCGGAGTTCCCTCACCATCGCTGGACGATGGGGTGAACTCTACGATCTCAATCTCTCTTAATGATTCCTCTTGGGGTTTAAAGGTTGCTTAAGTCTTCTTGGGAGCTTTGTAGGGGTTTGTGTTTGGCCCCGGGAAGGACAATTGGCGCGCTTGGTGGCCATTTTTTGCCACATCGGAAACATCATATGTTGCGACGCCTAGGACTGGCCCTCCCCTTTCCCATCTGGGGTGAATCCTTCCTCTATGGGGTGTAAGGGTTTCATTGCTCCCAGCCAGTGCATTCGTGAAATGTCGCCAAGTCAGTCTCCACCTCGCCAGCCAACTTGGTGGAGGGTTCTAGGTGCTCCTCATGACAGACAGATCTTGTGGTTTCAGAAGTACTTGATCAGCATTACCTGGACCAGTCGACTAGCTTGGGGTCCTTGGTGATCTCTGAGCTAGCTTGTTTTCTTGCCAACATTTCATTACTCAACTAGGTAACATCAACAGTGCTAGTAAGAAGTGCAGTGGTGGCTTGCTCTGTCAGTGCTGGTTGGGGCGGTCTTAGAGATTCTTTGGTGTTGTTTACTTGATTGTTAGTCTGATGTTAACCTTCGAGTTAATCTATGCTGATCTGGGTGCTGATTGCTGGTGGAGAGGTGTTTGGGTCTTCTTTTTTGCCTCGGTGATAGTCCCTTTAGGATAGTCTATAGATGTTGTTCGTATCTATGTATCTATTGATGGCTAATTTGTCAAGAGCTCCAGCCTTCTAGAAATTCTCCAGTGTTTTTGGATTTGGCCTGGTCTTGGATTGTCACATTTTTCCCAATTGAAACTATGGTTATATCTATTTATATGTTGTGAAATTAAAAGATTTACATCATGGCTTCTGATTGGTAGTTGGTGTTCATGGATGCATTCTGCCAGCCTCCTACCTGTTTGTCCTACATACTAATTGTTGCAGTTCTTAGATTGTATGTTGTAGATAACTCCTGTTTTTTCTTCTGGGGTTGCTGGGTCTTTTGGTTTGCTTAGGATGTTTTGAAGGGCAGTTGGCTTGTGTGCTACACCAATTCCATGTAGTTGTAATAGTCTCATGGGGGTTTCTAAGATATTCTTGATGTATGGCAGTGTAATTCTTTTTAGGGTTTGTGTTGGTTGTGCTGTATTGGGTTGACTGGTCAGGGACTTTTTGATAAAGTTGCGTGGATATCCATTTTGTTGGAAGATGTTGTATAGATGCTCCATTTCCTTTTTCTGCTGTTCCGGGTTGTTGCAGTACGTTTGGGCTTGTCTGAATAAAGTCCTTACGCAGCTTCTCTTGTGGGAGGTTGGGTTGTTGCTTTGGTAGTGGAGCACCTGGTTCGTATGGGTGGTTTTTCTGTACACTTGCGTTTCTAGTTTGCCATTGGGGTCTCTGCTGATCAGGATGTCCAGGAAGGGTAGCGAGTTGTTGTTTTCTTCTTCGTTAGTAAACTGGATTCCTTTAAAAATGTTATTGGTGGTTCTGTGGGTATTCTCTAATTGGTCCTTTTTATTATGGTGAAGATGTCGTATACATATCTGATCCATAGTTTTGGTTTTATCATGTTGCTATGAATAAGAAATCCTTATTTTTTAAAAAAATTGTCAAATGCAATTTTAATTAAGTTTGTATTTTGAGAAATTTGCGTAAAATATTATTACTTCAAAACCAACACTACAGGTAGATAAAACATAGAATGGAAGCTGAAATAAACAAGAATGGAGGCTCAAATATAAAAAAGCAAATGATACCAAAAGAGCTATTCTTTATACTTAAAATTGTTCTTTATAATACTGAATATTTTATAATTTCAAAACTGTAACTGAAAAAGACTTTACAATTTAGCAGTAGTAATGTTTTAAGAAAAAAACATGATCATCCACTTGGCTGATAGTTTAAGTCACATAAGTATTTTCTTTAAAAAATTCTGGAATACTCCACTTCAGACTATTTAATAATAAAGATTTCTTATACAAATACACGAATTCATTATCACTAATATGACAAGTCAAAAAGTATCAAGTTGAAGAAGTGAGTGCTTTGTGTGCAGATTACCAGATTACAATTACTCATTAAAATACCATACAGTTTTGAAGGCACCACATTTGAAATTTCAATTGAATCACCTTTGAAATTGACCTTCAGAGCACACAAATCAACAGACCTTAAATATATTTTTGTCATTCTGCCTTTGCTGACTTCACAAATACTCTAACAAACTTTGGTAAAACATAATGGATCAGCCATACCTGATGTACTGTAATCTGTCAATTTGAAATATTCTTTTTTCCCCCTCTCTTTTTACTTACTTGGGTCCATTCCAGCTCCATCATCCAAAAAGCCCAGCATGAATCCACCTCGAAGGTCTTCACGATTCTCTATGAGAAGAGAAGACTTTGAGTGACGGGTCTATAATCCTTCTTTTATATTAGAAATAAAAACTACAGTATTCAAACTGTTTATCATACATGATGTCATATTTTATTGGTAGAACAGCATCGAGAACTAATGAAATAAAGCTTATGTAAGGGCCTGGGAATGAAATCAGTGAACAGATAAACCATTTAATCCTTTCTTAGTTCTCGTTAAATATGTACATATTCTGTGTGTTCTACCCACTCCACTTTCCAATCTGCCCTCCGTGTTCTATGAATATCTGGCAAGCTATAAGAAAAAAAGTTAACTTACCAGCAAAGATATCTATCCTTGTGGCACTTGCGTCTCTACAAAACAGCAATAAGGAATCGGTTTTAGTTGAAGATCAGCTATCACACCTGATAGAGGTATTGTAAGTTACTTTTATCTGTTCTTTAAGCACTATTGTACCCTGCAACAAGGTATTTTAAAATTGTAGATGAAAATAAGAGCAAAAAAGGGAACACTTTCATGGAGATAGAAAGGCTAGTGAGCTAACTGGTGTAAAGCAGTCAAGATCTTTAAAGTTGTGATCAATACAATTTTAATTACATTCATAGCTGATACTATTTATCCATTTTTTAAAAAATCGATCCAATCAATTCATTAACAGCCCATTTTAAGTGCAAAAGAGCCTTGGTGGCACAGCAGACTAAAGCACTGTTAAAGTAAAACCAGCTGCCTGCAATTACTGCAAGTTCAAATCTCACCAGGCCCAAGGTTGACTCAGCCTTCCATCCTTTCGAGATAGGTAAAATGAGGACCCGGTTTGTGGGGGCAATAAGCTGACTTTGTATAAAAAAAGAACACCGCTTAAGGGGGGGGGGGGGCAAAAGCCCTACTAAGCAGGTATATACAAAAGTATGAAGGCTATTGCTTAACGCATTGTAAGCCGCCCTGAGTCTCCGGAAAAGGGCGGCATATAAATTGAACCAATAAATAAATAAATAAATTAGTAATTGTTTTAAATTCAAACTGGGACTCTTTATTTAGCTATAAAAGCATGCTTTTTCCTGTTCATTCTCACAATTCCATATGAATATTCCGTGCAGAAGCTATCCTTCTAAATTAGGAATTTGTTTTTATTATGTTTTCCTGCAATCAAGCACTATTCCTATGATTTTCTCTTTCGAAATTTTTAATCAAATCAAAGGTTAGGTTTTCCTCATGATCGTCTATTCCCACCCACATTACAGTATAAGTTTTCCCCTCCAACAGGAATTACTTCAAGCCAATTTACAGCACCATCGTTGCCGATTGTGAAGAAGGCAACATGCATCCACCAGTTGATCAACATTATAGTACAAAAACTGGCACCTAATCAACTTGATGCTTCACCCGTCATTTTATTTGGCATTTAAATAGCTCATTATTTGTGAGAAGGCAGCCATGCAGCTGATATACCATTACATTCCTTTGCTCACTAAATTAAAATAAGAAAACATTTAAACATGGTGTCTTAACCTCTGAGAAACGTCATCCCATAAATTAGGAGTGATACAAGAGACCCTGACAACAGAATATATTCTGTCAAAAAGCTCCACCTAGCTCTAAGCAATTCTACTGGAGTCAATTTCTGCTGAATTGTAACCGCAATGGAAAAAAATAACATCAGCAAAGTTGATAGAAGGACACAAAGTTATAGCATCACATGGGTATACAAGCATTCTAGGAGAGGGTTAAATACCGCATAACAGTGCTTTTGGATGTGTTATTTTCAATTTAATAAGGTGATGTAAATTAGCACTGAGCAAAATTCAATAAAAGCAATATTTAGTATTTCCAGTATAGAGTATATAAAGTTATTTTTAAAAGAAATCTTTACATTCAATTTCTCTGTAAGTACAATAAAACAATGAATTGAAAGCAAGTTAAATCCAGTGCAATTTAAGCATTTTGTAAACTATTTTTTAAATTAGTATTATCAAATTTCTTTGCTGACCATTTCACCCTTCAAGGTGACTGAATAATGCAAGAAAAAAAAATTAAAATCTAGAAAGTTATGGTGTTAGGTATATTACCTTGCATTATCTACAAGCTCAGCAAGGGCTCCAAACAAGAATTCGTGTGTGGTTCTGCAATGCCAAACAGAATTGGTAAAAATCCTTTGAATCCGGGAAGCCGTGTACATATACATTATTGACCCTATCTAATTTACAACAGGTTCTTAAAGCGACCAAGAAAATTACATAAATCTGTCCCTCAAAACAGAACAAATTTCTACAATTAACTATGGCAGCATATTCTGGGTTTATTCAAAGTAAGACAAGATTTTGCAGGAGTATAATTTCAGCAATTATAGACCTTTTTCAAAATGTTTCAAATGTGTAAACTATTAACAATTCAATTTGAAATCGTTCTTGACATATGTAGCATTAAGAGGTTTCTTTTCTATAAAAGTGGATTTCCTAATTTCATAATGTTTGTAGGAAATTCTGCATCCTTTTGGTGATGCAAACGTTCAGAAATGCATGTTAATAACTACTCCTAATCCAGAAAATTAAAGAAAAATCTTAAATTTGTACTTCTAACAATTCAATGCTAATCCATGGTAGAATCCCATTTTATTATTAACCACTAATACAATAATAAATCTTCAAAGTAATATTTACATTAACTATTATTTTGCCGAAAAATGGAAAGTAAATTTTTTTAACCACTTTTACTACTTTTTGAGTTCTTAAAACTTGAATAAGGCAATTTTATCATTGATCTAGTATCTAAAATGACACGGGCCTTTTGCATTGTGGCACCAGCATGCCATTCAGCAGTGATGTGACTCTTGAAAGAATCCCAAATCGTATTCCGGTTCACAGTAAAAGCAAATTTCCCTAAAATACAGGGAATAAGGACAAATCTTTCAGAATACTTGGAGGTTATTTAAAAGTACTGTAAGTGAAATGAAATACTTCATAAAAGATGTACCATAACCAAATGCCAATCAATGCTAGACTAGTTAATGAGCAAAGTCAGAGAAGATACAACAAAGTCGCCTGTCAACAACTGAATAATAATAACTGAGATACAGTAATTTTCAAGTACTCTAAGATATTCCATACAAGAGCGTCACAAACTGTTATTTGTAATTGTCAAGTAGAGGACATATAATAATGGTTGCAAATTAAAGAAAGGAAGGTTCTATGTGAACAGAATGAAACACATCCATAATAGCAAGAACACACTGACTACAAAACGAAGATAATGAACTATCCTTCACTATATTTATTCAACTAGTTACTGAACATCTGTCTAGGATGTTTTAATTTGGATAACTGCATTAAGCGAGAGGTTGGTTTTCTAGGATTTTTTTCAAGCTAGTTGTCTTAGCATCTATCTTCCCTTTTGAGGAGATAAGACAGATCACTATGCCTGAGCTTGCTTTCCAAAAAAAGCAGCTCAAGCACAGCGTTACACCAGATGAGTAACAGAAATAACAAGAAATTATATTGTAAACTTGACTATTAAAGAACAGCAAATCCTAGCTTCCAAAACTAACCATATTTGGATTCTTAAAGAACTCAAATATGAATGTACTGGGTTTCTAAGAAAAGCTTACACATTTTTCAAGGACTGGAAAAATAAAACCTCCAATTTCTAGTAAGCGATGAAAGATGGGATGTTTACATTTTTATATCAATTTAGTATCCATTTGCTAACACTATATGCCATAGAACTAAGAACAGGAATCAGCAAGGCTTCTGCTAAGGCCAAGTGCTGTCACGGTAATCTTATTCATTTTTAACAGGTCATGGAAACAATTTACAGATAGTCCTTGACCGCAATTGGGACCAGAACATCTGTTGCTAACGAGTTGCACCTGATTTTCAGCCTTTTTCATTACGAACTTTAAATAAATATGGCTTCTCCCACTCCCTTTGCTTGTTGGAAGCACCCCGAGAAGGTTATAATGCTCCATACATAACATGGGAAATGTAATCTGATCTTGTGACGGCAAGACAGGTTGTATTGTAAATTTTATTTTATTCCCTAAGTCCCAGCGAAAATATAATTGAATCCAACCATGTAATTTGGGTTTTAGCTTCATATACTAACTAGGAATTCTACATAAAAAGAGCAGTTTCTACTGTAAATTGGTAATTTTATCATCTATAGTAATGATTTAAAAATAATAGTTGGGTCTAATCCAAAGAATCAAGACCCATTAGTAATTATGCATAGAGAAATCTTATTTCAGAAAGCCACACTATTTTCCAATTTCCATTGTGTCTAGATGGACTTGGTCATCTGGATGTTCTCAGGCAAGCAGTTTTCTTCAAAGATGCAATATTATTTTTATTTTAAAAAATGCGGTATAAAATATTTTCACCAGTTATTACCAAAACTTGTGGAAAACTGTAGAATCTTCACAAGGAACTACTGAAAATAAGCAGAGAATTTGGGAAAGAGGGAACTAGAAGATGGTTCTCCAAATGTCTATCTTCCAAGAAGAGGCAAAACCAACAGAAAGATTCTTAACATATTCTTCTCTCCATCAATCTACAGGTAATAGCCACTGAATCTTTAAGGTAGAAGAGGAAAGACACAACTGACAGGAAAGAATGACCCATGGTGGCGCAGTGGTTAGAGTGCAGTACTGCAGCTACTTCTGCTGACTGCCGGCTGACTGCAATTTGGCAGTTCGAATCTCACCAGGCTCAAGGTTGACTCAGCCTTCCATCCTTCCGAGGTGGGCAAAATGAGGACCCAAATTGTTGGGGGCAATATGCTGACTCTGCAAATCGCTTAGAGGGTTGTAAAACAGTATATAAGTCTAAGTGCTATTGCTATTAATATAGTACACCACTTTTTATATTTATTGTGAACTTCAATTGTGTAATTTTATTAAAGATCTGTCTTATGTTTCAATAAAGTTGTTGTTTTTTCCCCAAAACATCTATCAGTTATCATTCAATATTCTGAAGTTTCATTAAGTCATAGGTGGATTTTTCTCACCTTTCCTTATTGCATATGGACTAGTACATAATTGGAATTGGGTATGGCTAATCTAGAGAAAAGGAGGGCTAGGAGTGACATGATAGCAGTGTTCCAATATGAGGGGCTACTAAAAGGAGGTGGGGTCAGCCTATTTTCCAAAGCACAAGAAGGCAAGACAGGAAACAACAGATGGAAACGAACAAGAGGGAACTAACCTAGAACCAAGGAGAAATTTCTTGACAGTGAGATCAATTAACCAGTGGGACAGCTTGCCTTCAGAAGTTATGGGTATTTCAACACTGAAGACTATTAAGGGACTGAACAGCCATTTGTCTGAAATGGTATATGTTTCCTGTTTGAACAGGAGGTTGGTCTAAAAGATCTCCACGGTTCCTTCCAACTCTATTATTCTGTATGTGTAATATTTTCATTAAATACACCTGAAACTGCATAATTTTCAGCTTCACACATTCACTAAATACCTACACAGCTGATTTGACACAGAACATTATTTTACTGAAATACTACAAAGCCTGCTTCAGCAGATGACAACAGGAAGCAATATTGACTATCTCAAAAAAAATTAGGCAGAACTGGACCTGGTTAGAACCTGCATGGAAAATTATCAGGTTTTAAATTAGATTCAGAAATTTTAAAAAATGGTAAATCACCACTATATTGCCAAGAAAATTACATGGATGAACCATGTGGTCACCAGGAGTTGAGCTCAATCTTATCACAAAGTCTACTACATATCCACCTTTATTCACGCCCATTTCCACTTGGTTTAATTTCTCCTGTATATTCCCCAAGTAGCAAGATTAAGTTATCTTTTAAACACTGTTTAAAGCCGAGTAACCTTGTTTAAATTTAAGTAGTTACCGGGTAAATGTCTTAAGTCAAACCTTGTGCTTTGTTACTTTCTACGCTATATCTATAATCTGAATGTATAATCTTCACTTTGTTCTCAAAGATAACTGAAATTTTGCCCCATTTTATCTCTCTTGACACAGTTGTTAAGTGAATCACTGCAGTTGTTAAGTAACATGGTTGTTAAATAATCTGGTTTCTCAATTTTGCTTGTCAGAAGGGTGGAAGAGATGATCACATGAGCATGTTGCCAGGTGGCTGATTTTTAATCATGTGACCATGGGGCTGCTGCAATAGTCATGTGAAAACCGACCCTAAGTCACTTTTGTCACAGCCATTGTAACTTTGGTTATTAAATGAATGGTTGTAAGTCAAAGACTAACCAGTCTCTCCTGTTTCTGAATATCAACACTTTTAACTTTAGCCTTTAAACTGCTCAGGAATCATTCTACAAGACTGATCAGTTGTACAATTTCAGCAGATTCTATATTATACTAAAATCATAACATTTCAAACATCCTGTAAACTAATGAGGAAACCAGGACCTGATTTTAATATATGCCAATTCTGACGGATCTCAAGGAATGAACAATTTGAGATACTGTATGAAAAATTAAATGAAAAACATACTGCCTCACATTGCTCCATGATCATATGTGAACATCCCTGCTTAGAGCAGAGAACAAGGCCATAGACTTATACATTATCATACCTTTCCAGATTGGAAGTCCCTTTTCTTCTTTAGCCAAAAACTTAAAAAATTCAGTCCAACTTTCCATTTAGTAGCTTTTGCCATGGAAAGTGACAAATACATCTATCAAAGATTCCAGAGTTTCCTGTTATCACAATTACATCTTCATTAAATCAAGGAGATTCTAGGAATATACCATTGTCATAATTAAGGTCTATTAGCTCTTTCACTAATAGAATAGCAAGGTATCACAAACTTCACATTCAGTAATCATCTCTGCATCTTTCCTATCAGGATTCTCTTGTTCTTTTAGTTTTTTTCACTGCAAGAGCTATTTCTCCTTTATGCAAGAGAAATCCGACAAAACTGTAAAGAATTCATTCTTCTTTGAAATGCATCGCAAATCTTATCGTATGCACCTCATATATGCTGTTCTTTTTAGAACTATTTTGTTATTATTCCATTTCATGCCATATTCTGTAGTTTCTGTACCGTCAAATTGTGGGAGCAGTTTTTGTCACACCTCAACATCTAATGTCGCTTATTAAATAAAATGCATTCTTTCTTGACATGTATTCAGAAGCTGGCAAGTGGTGTATCTTCTTGTTGATACAAGTAATCTAACTAAAAACAAGATGTAGATATTCCGCTGTGGAGTATTGTAGCTTTTTGCAGTGTATCACCATCAAGAACTTGCAGACATTTATAAATCAAGTCTATCTCAACTGGCAGTAGTTAGACAGTCGCTTCACTCTTTTTGTTCTTGTGGATTAAAATCTTCAGTCAAATCCTCTAATTTCATTTTGAGAATAGGGTACTAAATTAGTAACCCATTTCTCATTCCAATATAGTGAAAATACTTACCTACCTACTTCTATTATTTAAAAGTTATGCTTCTTAGTCGATCAGTGATCCTAGGCTTCTTTACGAATATCTCTGCAGAATTCTCTATACACTTTTTGCTATCAAAACTTTATAGTTATGCAGTACATCTTAATGGAGTATGTTGTTTTCAGATATTGCAGCCGTTTCTCAATTCCATATCTTGCTTCATTATTACGTAATCTTTCTAAATCCGTTTTTCCTGTTCCTTGAGCCAAAAGCACTTTTAAAAGGTAAGAAAAAAAGATTCCTCGGGATCCAATGAATCCTGAGCTGGAGGAGTTTCTTCAGCTAGCTGATTCACGTCAGAGATTCCAAGCAGCTTTTCATTCGTTTTCTGATTGCCCACGAGGATTAGCTTCTACCCAATGGTGTGGGTTTTTTTTTTTTTTTTGGATTAGTACAGTAGTTATTGGCAAGATCCAAGGAAGAAATCTCTTAATGCTACATGGCAACCCACAGCTTTCTTCCCTTCCTTACTCACGAGTTGGTATGCAGATAGTCGAACGTGAGTTGAGCACGCTGCAGGCTGCTGTAGTTGGCGAAGGCCATGATGTCGACGGACGCCCCTCCCCCACCCGCCAAGCCCCTTCCTCTGAGGGAAAAGCGGAACCTGCCTGCTTTCCCGCCTCTGCTCCCCTCCTCAGAAGCTACCTCTGCCCTTCGCAAAACAGGAGTTTTCCAGCCCAGATTAACATCCTTCGCCCATCGGTGTTCCCGGCCGTTGACCCCTCCCCCCCCGCTTCCCGTCCGTTATCTCCTCAGTTTCAAAGTCAGAGCAGCCCTTCGCTGTCCAATCCGCCGCCCCTCCGCCTCAATTCTTCCACAGCCGTCGGTTTCCTTTCTCTCTCCCCTTCTCTGAAGGAAACGGTTACCTTCGGGCCTCTCCCCCCACCCCTCCTCCCCGACCCCTCGAGGCCGCTCTCATCCGATCCGGCCTCACAACCGCTCCGCTCCTCTTCCCTTCACACAATGCGGCGAGGAGAAAGAGGGGGCGGAGCAACGGCGACAGCGCCCTTCGACGGCGATTGGGGGACAGCCTGTCACGTGGCCAGCACCCATGGCGCCACGGCAGCGCGAGAGGCGGCCTGAGGGGGGAGTGGCGCTTTTACCCTCCTCCTCCCCCCCCGCCCTTTTATTCCTGCCTCAGGTGACCGTTGAAAGCGAGCGGGGAGGGAGGGTGGAGCTGGCGCACGCGCGTGAGGAGCTCGCTCTCGCCCGGCCTGCTGAGGGGGAGAGTGGCGGTTGAGGTGACAGCTTCTCGCCCCGCGAGGGTTCGAAAGGCGGGCATGCGCACGCGTCTCCTCACCCACCCAGCCCCCCGTCGACGCGCTAACGGATCGTCGCCGCCTCCTCCTCCTCCTCCTCCTTCTGCTCCTGGCTGGAGCGCGCGCGGATCCTCAGCTCCCAAAGAAGAAGAAGGAGCCATTTTATTTTCCTCAGAAAGCGCGGCATTTCCACTCCCGAAGATGGCGGCGGGCTGTATTTTCGATGCGCGCGCGCCGCCGCCGCTGCTCCCTCGCCGGCCGGCTCCTTACTTTTTTTTTCTCTTTTCCCGCGATTTTTCAGGAATTTTAACGTATTCTTAAACCGTCGGTTGTCTTCTTTTGCAAATGGTCCCTCTTATACCGAAGTGCTCCTGGCTTTTGATGTACATGTTGTGTTGACCGTCTTGTCATCGCCTCAGATAGCTTTTTTTCCCCTCGGGGGGGATAAAATTAACCGCTATTTAAAAAAAAAAAAATCCGCGCTTCTCTCTCGCGTCCGGGTATAAATTCGGAGTTGAGGAGGGGGAAAAGGTGGTTGCGATGGTTCTGAAGAAAATAACAGGAGTTTTGAGCTTTTCGGCAATCTTTGCGTTATAATGAACTGATTTGCGGGTTCCGTGATACAGTAGCACGATATTGTATGTATTTTTGTGTCTGTGTGTAGAAAATTTGACACACATCAATATTTTTTTTAAAAAAATGTCAGTTCTTTCTTACTCGCCTGCGTTTCTTGGATCACAAAATCGCAAGAATTGTTACTAGATGAATGTTGGCTCAACTAGAGAGTTCAGTATATCATTATGGGAATTTATGATATTTTTAATAGCAGTGTTGACAACTACATTGTTAACGCATTGTAAATGGGCATTGTTAGGTAATGAGAAATCACAGTGGAAATTCCATCCATTGTCTGCTATCTGATGCATTCAGGATTCTAATCAAAACAAATTTTTACTATATAACTTACACAGGGGGGTTAGTATTGGTTGCTATTGATATTACCAATTAAGATGGAGAGCAAAAGAAAAGAAATAATTGGCTGTGCTTTGTTTATTTTCATGACTGCATGTGACAGCCTTTTTAAAATTTACATGACCTTCTGATCCCCATTACATTGTGTTTTGTTTCTTTATAGGTGATAAAAAGTCAATTTTCAAATGCAGCTTAGCCAACAAGGAACGCATTTCAGTGAAAGCAGTTGGGCTTGGATCTGTGGTTCTTATTTTTTCCAATTTTCTTAATTTTTTTGTTAAGAATTTTCTTAATTCTTAAAACTGGGGAGGGGGGGAACCCTTCAGAACACAAATCAGAACATCTGATGTCATTCTCTTAATAAAGCCCTTCAGGAATTTTACTTTTTCGTATTATGGAAGAAATGTTCTTCTTTGTTCACGTGGTTGCTTCCATTCCATTTTTACATCACACAATTTTGATAACTTAGAAGAATAAGGTGAGTTTTAAGTGATTGATCTTGAAGAAAACACCAAAAGAGTATTGAAACATCAAATCGGATTATTAAAACTGTAACAAGCTTTTAAATTATTCATATATTTATTGGATTCATCACTAAAACTGGATATAAGAATGATTGAAACTTAATATGCTGCCATGCAGCCCTTTATGGACTCAAGCAAGTATGGAAAAGCAGGAAATGTGTTTTTGCTCATTAGAGTTGAACAAATTTGCAAGTTACTGAATACAGTCCTGTTTGTGAGCACTTTTAGGATGTTTCTGATGTGTATTTAAGGCTGTTTTAGTAATAACCATTAATTTTTTTATGAAGTAAACAAATGCATATTTCACAAAAATGAAAGTGAATAAATCTGATAATAGCTTTGCAATAAATTTCATTTAGGATATTGAGCTCTGATTATTGGTGTATCATGCAGCATGGAATGATTTTAGGACAGGTATTCTGAATCAGGATTTAAGATTTCTGTAAGCCCAGTGGAAGATTTTGGTCCTTGTACCTGCCCACATTCTCAGTTCATACACATACCGGTAGGTTTTCATTAATGTGCAAGTTGATGCAGAATTTGTCTTTTTCACTATTTAACCTGAGAAGCCAGTGAATGTTTTAACCAAAAGTCGGATTCATTTTGAAGGCCATGCATATTAAAGGATATAACATTGTTTTGGCACACTTCGATTTTACAGTGGTTGATTGGTGGTTGCTGGATCTAGAAGATTATGTATTCCTACCTGTTGTGATTGCAGTTGATTTAAAATAGTGGGTTAATGGTTTTAAGGTTTTTTTTTTTAAAAAAAGACAACAATGACATAATTTATAAGTGCCATTTACTTTCTTGTCAACTGAGACCCCAATAGTCTTGGAATTTCTGATTATGCTGTGTTGTAACATATTCCACTTGGAGATAGATTAGAGGGTAAATTAGAAAGGAAAGCTCAAAGTTTATGGGGTTAATGGCCTATTTTTCTTGAATATGAAGACAACTCAGAAGAATGAATAACAAAATGAAAAATAGTATCTTAGGGACAAAGCCATTTGGGAAACTTTCTGCAAGTCATACCTTCTCAATCCTAAGAAACAGGCAAAAATGCACTTAGAAAAACATTGCAGACAGTCAAAAATCTTGCTTACACCATGCCCCTCCTTATCTGGGACTGCTGCTGTGCTCTTGGGCTGTGGGAGACATTAATAGAGGGGAAAGGATAGAGAGGGGAAAGGAGAGTCGGAGGATTAAGAGCCATTTGTCCTGAACGGCATAGGGTCTCCTGCTTGAACAGTGGGTTGGACTAGAAGACCTCCAAGATCCCTTCCAACTCTCTTATTCTGTTAACTTCAGGGACTTGCCCAGGCAGTTCCCAGGAGTCAACAGTTACTTTGAAGGTACACACGTGCACACAGATTGCTAAAACCAATTTTAACTTGTATTCCTTAATACATTTGATGAAACTGCCATGAGATTTATCGTTTTTTACTAAACTGGGGAAACATTTATTTCCTAGTATTTTACTGGTTATATTGTAATTTGTTGTGCACTGCTTAGTCATTGGAATTGGGTGGTATATAAGTTTAATATAGACTGCCTGAAAAGGAATATTCTTGGAACCCCAAGGTGCAATTTTTTAGTATTTGTGACATACAGTCAAGGGATTTTTCTTTGTTTTTCTAGAAATGCTGCGTTCAATTAATTATGTCATTTGGTCATAATTGCAACATGTTTATGAATACAGTATATAGTCAGCTCTTTCAGTTTTGCATGGTATCGTCTTGCAGTATTGAATGGGTACTCTGTATGTTTATGGCATGCTAATAGCAACAGACGTATACTGTAGGAAGTTGTGAGAGGCTTTGATATGGTGGATTCACCCCTTCTACTCACATAAATATGCAGATTCAAGGATTTACTATGAATTATACTAATAAGTATATTCCATTTTAAATTTACCCTCTAGATATTTGCATGTGGAAGGAATAGTTAAAATACCCTATGAATTAATTGCCCAGTATAGCGAAAAGAGATCAGATTTAGGCATCTATGAATATATTTCAGTGTATCCTAGGAAAACAAATGTTTGAATTAAAGGAGATTCTGCATGCATGCATCTTTTCAGCCTCTCCTTGTTTCATAGCTTGTCCAGTTACCAGGGAAAGACACATGTTTTTTAAGAAGATGTTGACCACTGTGTCATACTTTCTTGTGCCCACACCATTTTTTTCCAGGTTGAGATCCAAAAGTACAAAACATCTTTACCCTGTTCTTTGCAGGAAAGCAGTGCAGTTCTAGTACATATTCAAATTGCAAATACAATTATTGGTAATTCCATATATGAGTAATTCAGCACATTCTAAATTAAAGTTAATGTCCCTTATTTCTTTAATTACAATTTTCTGAAATTAATATTTAGAATTGTAGTGGATAATTTGAGTCCTCAGTCCCAAATGTGACCTTCCAACCTGATGGGGTTTGGATTTGATTTGCTTGTTCAAATGCTTTTTGGCCAGTGGAACAATATCTGAACAGGATTACTGAAAATAGGTGTTATTGTTTTCTACCCTTTTGAGTTAGGAAGTACTCAAACATTTATATAAAAACTCTTAAAGCTCTTTGCATTTTTGAAATACAAAGTCCTTTCCAAAATTTGACACTAGGAATAAAAAAAATACCCATATTTTTGACACAAAAAATACCCAGGTTTTTGGCAAGTTTATAGAAATGCTTTTTTTGTTGTTGTTGATTTAGCTAATGTTTAGAGGTTCTTTGGTTGAGCTGTTACTGTTGGCTTATTTGGCAATTTCTTGATTGGAGTATTGGGGACTTAACCAAATACACAAAGTTTGAAACACCCAGGATTATGGATCTCATAAACCTTTGCCTAGCCACATTCCTCCAATTTCATGGACGAACTTACCAACCAATTAAAGGTACACCTATAGGATAATCACTTTCAGAATTTATAATGTGGGTCATTATGCAATGGAATCCTTCTTCAAATACAATCGAAAACATGGAACAAATATGTAGATGACACTTTGACCATAATAAAAAAGGACCAACACCCACAAAACTATCAACATCTTGAAAGGAATCCAGTTTACCAAAGAAGAAGAAAAGAACAACTCACAACCCTTTCTGGACATCCTGATCAGCAGAGACTACAATGGTAAACTAGAAACGCAAGTGTACAGAAAAACGACCCATACTATCCAGGTGCTTCATTACCAAAGCAGTAACCCAACCTCCCACAAGTGAAGCTGTCTAATAACTTCATTTAGATGAGCACAAATTCACTGCAGCAATCCTGAACAGCATAAAAAGGAAATAGAGCATCTAAACAACATCTTCCAACAAAATGGATATTCATTTAATTTTATCAAAAAGTGCCTGACCACTCAACCCAACACAAGCCCTAAAAAGAAGAACACTGGCATACATCAAAAACATTTCAGAAACCACCAACCGCTCCTTATTAGCGCTAATGATGTTACCTAGTTATAAAACATCTGCAAGAAAACTATCACGCTCAAGGAAGCACCAAGGACACGTCATTTCAACCCTGAGCTAGAAATATTTTCCTTTTAAGGATGAACATGTTTACACACATCCCATAAGAGATGTTTGGTTTGCAAACCAACTGTAAGAATTACTCTATAAAATATCTAGTTAAAAGCATACAGCAATAGTGCTTAGACTTCTATACTATTCTATACTTGGTGGTTTATAGTCAACATATTGCCCCCAACAATCTGGATCCTCATTTTATTGACCTTGAAAGGATGGAAGATGGAGTCAGCCTTGAACCTGGTGAGAATCGAACTGCTGACAATTGGCAGTCAGCAGAATTAGTCTGCAATACAGCATTCTAACCACTGCATTCCACCATATAATTGGAAAAATACCATATATTTATCAATGTAAATAATATGACTATTATAAATTGGCATTTAATAGTGGAATAATATCTGTTTAAAAAGGAAACTGCAATCAAGAAAACACATTACCAGAATTCTCCATTGAGATATGAAGATTGGAGAAAAACAAGAATGCAAAATAATGTGGTGAATGAAGATAAAGTAATTCTATGGCATCTCGGATGTTCTCCACCAAACATCAACACTTAACAAAACTGAATCAGGTAGAATGGTGGTTACAGAGTTAAGTAGTTGAATGAAAAGCCACTTTCAGTAGATTAAACTCTACAGTTGAGATGAGACAGAAGATTTTTCAATTTCAACATTCACCTACCTCAGATTGTTATTTCTGGGATCGGAGACAATTTATGGTCAATGTAAACTTTAAAAATCTTCAACTACTATGTCCTGACAGATCTGTCCATTACAATAAGTCTTTTCAAGAACACCTCCAAATCCAGTAAATTATAGCTCAGTAGCACCTCAGTATTTTTAAGCCTCTATTTTGGAGTGAACTGCTTAAGAGGAAAGAAGAGAATATTACAATAAGTATGCTGCCTTGAGATTCTAGAAGAGAGACATGATATAAATATCATTTTTTAAAAACTTCATGGAAAGATTAAGGGATGGTAGAAACTGAAAAAGAAAACTGATTTAAACCATCTGGTGTTCAGAAGAGCAATTATCCCCCTTTCTTCCTCCTGTGATAGTAATAAAGAGAATAGGATTAACCAGAAAATCCAGTTTCCCCTCAACTTTTATCAAATTAAGACATTTTGTTGTCCTAAGGAAACAAAAAGAACCAAGATAAAATGGCATTCCCTCCTATCACAATGTAAATCTGACTAGACTAGCAATTGAGTCTTCTATTAGCAAGAGAAATTTTTATGGCACTTAAGCTGAAGCTAAGGAGAATTGCATCAGTTTTGCCCTTCAAAGTCTGGCTGTCCTTTAACATACATACATACATAAATACATACATACGTTTGTTTGTTTGTTTGTTTGTTTGTTTGTTTAAATTTCTATACCGCCCTACTCCCGAAGGAGTCAGGGTGGTGAACAGCCACAGGATAAAACACATAAATACAAAAATTTAAAATAGAATAAAAATGAATTAAATAATTTGGCTGAACAAATTTAAAATACCCCATAACTTAAAAACAAATTGCAAACTTCCCAGTTTGACAAGCAAAGTCAGTGGGGGAGTTGGGCCATTAAGTGAACCCTAACCCTCATTTAAATTATGTATAAAGATGTTGCGTACTAGGCCTAAGACAAAATCTTGGGGTACCTCACTTCATGTTTCCCTCCATGTAGATGTAGTTCTGTTAAAGACTACACTGAGTGCAGTTGGTCAGCCACTTATAAATCCATCTGATGGTGATCTAACCCACATTTTTCTATCTTATCAAGTTGTGATCTACTTTGTCAAATGCCTTACTGAAGTCCAAGTATATTATGTCCACAGCATTTTGCTGATCCACTAATTTAATCACTTTGTCAAAGAATGCAATAAACCCATGTTCTAAATATTAAACTATAGGAGCACATTCCTCACATGGTTAGGAATCTGGGTTGCAAGCTAGCAAGCCTGTGTTCAAGAAATAGTGAAATAAAACATCGGTATGGGAAAGTAGCTAATTGCTCTGGGATGTTAAAGGTTTCCTTTCCAGAGAAAAAGGCTAGAAAGAAGTTCCCTGAAGATGGGCTTCAGCACAAGTCCGAAAACTCGGAAGACGAAACATCTGGTCCCGGTGACCAACCCAGATTGGATCCTACAATATCCTGGGACATGTACATTCATCTTCATTCTATATAAGTGCTGCATGAGGATGCTCAGGAATGCAATCAATCCAAGTAGCAGCTTTGGGTTCCATACTGGATAGTCACATGATTGAAATCTACATGCTTTTTCCATTAGAAACCTTGATTTTTTTATTCCTGTCAACAAATTTCTTGGGGAGGAGATACAGAGACTTCCTCCAGCTGCTTTACCAATAGTTCTTCCATGCACCTTCATACAGGAGATTAAGTCCTGATTTGTTTACCCATAATTAAAGAAGCAACAGCTTGGTACGGGTAACTACTCAGCCAAAGCGATGTTTTCATTTCTTAGAATATAGGAACCCAGTTAGTATTTTACAGCAACTTACATTATTGTCATTTAACTATGGTTTGCACTAGATATTTATCATGTCTGCTGTCTTAACATTTTGAGTGAGCCAGCAAATTCTAAACTATGGAACAAGCCATGGTTTACAAACCAAAATAGTTGGATTTCTCATGTACATGCTTGTACAACATGAGTAAAGTAGTCTCTGTAAACTAGAAATGTTCCATTCTTCATAAAAAAATCTCTTTAAATGTACGAGTCTAGTCAAAGCTATTAAAAATGGGGCTTTTAAATAAAAATTTTATTTGAGTTGATAACGGCTCAGCACTCTTGTAGATTTATGTTTGGTTTTATTGTAGTGTGGATGTTTTATTACTTGTAGCAGTGGCTGTGGTAAACTGCTAACAGTCTTAAATTGCAACAAGGATTAACCTAATAACTGTTAGCATGTTATGACTGCATTCAGTCAATATAGGCAAAAAGAGTTCTCAATAAACCTTTATTTCTTTAAAACTCAGAATTACAAGCAGAGAGCACAAATATCAAGGAAATGTTTTCCTGTAGGAGAAATGAACCTAACAGGATAATTGATACTAAATTTTAGCAAATTCTACAGGTAGCCCTTGACTTATAACCTGTTGTTTAGTGACTGTTTAAAACTACCGGTATAATGGCACTGAAAAAAATGACATGACTTTTTTTCATACTTATGACCATTGCAACATCCCCATGGTCATAGGATCATTCAGATGCTTGGAAACTGACTCATAATTTATGACGAGTGCAGTGTCTCATAGTCGTGATCACCTTTTGCAACCTTCTGACAAGCAAAGACAATCGAGAAGTCAGATTCACTTAATAACTGTGTTACTAACTTAACTGCAATGATTCATTTAGCAACTCTGGCAAGACAGGTTGTAAAATGGAACAAAACTCATTTAACAAATGCCTCACTTAACAATGGATATTTTGGACTCAATTGTGGTCATAAGTCAAGGACTACTGCATTTATAAATCTTATAACGATTTTCCAGGAATAGAAATTAGGAATTTAATGGACCCCCAGAGTTTTAATCTTTCACTGACAAGGAATTTCTTTGTTTTGCTAATGTGGCTAGAGACATTACCAATCTCCCAGGTGCACCACCACCCCTTTGCCACCTTCCCAAAAGCAGCCGGAACCATGGAAACAGCAGCAAAGTTAGCCCTTGGCACAAGACTTGGCAATTCAGTGCTGCTGCATTGAGGGAAGAGGAGGCCTTTGAGGATTGTCAAATCTTCCCTGCACTGAGAAGCTGAATTTGGCTGTCTGCATTCCCGTTTTATCTCCAAAGCTACGCCTTTATTCTCTGGGATAGCTGGATTTTCAAGCTGCAGATTTATGAGTTTCAAGATACAGTCCTTCAAGAAGATAGATAGGGATGTGGGAAAGGAGGCCTGAAACAGAAGACAACGTTCTAGCAGCAAAAACAGCAGACTTGACTAAGTAACGTATGGATGGGTTTTGCTCACCAGAGGTTGGAGGCCAAAAGGACTGCCTGGATAGAAGCAGCCAAGAGGATTTGCTGGTTATTTCTACTCCAAATCCCATTTTTGCACTGTGCACAAGAAAGAGCCCAATCCACCACAATGTCAAGGGACAAAACTGTGAGAATATTAGCGTTTGTTTGAAAAAAAATAAGTGGTTCGATTTATAAGAAAACATGGATTCCTTGATTGTGGTTTATTGAATCAAACATGTACTCTCAGTGTGCTGTATATACCGGTTTTCAAGTTGCTGTATATATTGGTTACATTCTAAGCTATGGCTTCCTTAGCCAGAGTTGACTGAAGAAACATTAAAAAATAGAATAACAGAGTTGGAAGGGACCTCATCCATTCCAACTGCAGTGTAAGCCCTGAAAGAACTCCAGTTTCATTTAAACACAGTATAAACTTTCCAAAACTAGGAAAAATATTTCTTCTGCTCTCTTCCATTACATTTTATGTTAGGTATAGTTTAATGGATTAAATGCAGGTTTGAATCCACCAAACCAGAAACGGGCAGAGGAAAGGCTGATCTGAATAGAGGAAGCAACAAAATCAGAAAAAGCTAAGCAATGCCCTCTCCACTACGCTACCTCTTTTTCCCTTCTGAATTTGGGGGAGGCAGTTTTTGGAGGGGGAGAAAGGAAATCTAGGTGTATATAAACAGGTAAAATATGGCTCAGTTCTTAATCTAATGTAACTATTCCTTATCTGGCATCTTCTGAATACTTTGCAACTATAATTCTAGGAGTTTGCATCCTTTTATTTTCAACAGTAATGAGGCTTTGGGATTGCACTTTGCAAGGGAGCCAGCAGGTGGCATTCTTCCCCCTGGAGAATTGGAGCAGCCTTCTAGTTTGCTAGAAGCCGCTACCCCCAAACTTCAGAATAAGTATCTGATGGAAAAATGATGGAAAAAAACTGGTGGAGGAAAATGGGGATTAAGGACAAAAATTTGTTCCAGAAAAACTTTCCTGGTTCATCAGACAAAGAATTTTTTACTGATACAGCCTGAGTCATGTTTTAAATCATATTAATAAACTATAATTGCTATAATTGCGCTCAACAATGAACTAAAGGGCCACCATCAGTGAGCTGTTGGACAGTATTACTTGGTCTGTTGTGTGGATGTTTGGGTGGTTTAGGGATGGGGAATTGTGGTGGGTGGGAGTGTTTGGGGATTGTTATATGTGCTGGTCTCTGGGTGTTAAGTGAATTTCGTTGTAAGGGTATACTGCGTATACACATACAATGATAATAAAGTTATTAAACTGCCCACTTGGAGCGCTTTTCAATCAGGTTAGAGCTAAGGTAGAAAGGACCTTGGAGGTCTTCTAGTCCAACTCCCTGCTCAAGCAGGAGACCCTATACCACTTCAGATAGGTGGCTGTCCAGTTTCTTCTTTAAAACCTCCAGTGATGGAGCACCCACAATTTCTGGAGGCAAGCTGTTCCACTGGTTAATTGTCCTCACTGTTAGGAAGTTTCTCCTTAGTTCCAGGTTGCTTCTCTCCTTGATTAGCTTCCACCTGTTGCTTTTTGTCCTGCCTTCTGGTGCTTTGGAAAATAAGTTGACCCCCTCTTCTTTGTGACAGTCCCTCAAATACTGGAATACTGCTATCATGTCACCCCTAGTCCTTTTCTCTAGACTGGCCATACCCAAATCCTACAACATCCTTCTTATGTTTTTGTCTTCAGCTCCTTAATCATCTTAGTTGCTCTTCTTTGTACTTTTTCCAAAGTCTTAACATTTTTGTAACGTGGTGACCAAAACTGGATGCAGTATTCCAGGTGTGGTCTTATTAATTCTTTATAAAGCGGTACTAATACTTTGCGTGATTTTGATTTATACAACCAAGGATTGTATTGGCTTTTTTGGTTGCTGCCACACATTGCTGTCTAATGTTTAAGTGATCGTCCACTAGGATTCCAAAGTCCCTCTCACAGTTGTTTTCAAGGTACTGGACCTTACTGAAAGCGCTAAATGGCTTAGGTCCCTAATAGCAACAGTTGTGTTTGTTCTCACACCTCCTGGTCTGCTCAGGCTGTTTGGAAGATGGCTTCTTTGCCATGCAAAGAAAAAGCAAAGGCTTTCTCCAGGCCAAGCCTGGAGATATTGGCTTGGCCTCTATATTTTAACTTTCCAAAAATTGCAAGCAAAACTCCTCTTTGTTTACCTAGGCATTTTTAAAGTCCAGTAAATTTTAATCGCTCTGTTGACTTTATCTCCTGCTTTACAGTATTACTCATCATCTCAACCCTTGGCTGACCTCCTCTGAGCTCAAAAGCGATGTAGGGTCTAACCAGAGTAGTCGTATATGAGAGATCTCCTCTCCATTGGCCTCTCTGTAGACCAGCTATCACATCAGTTAGGGCGTAGACTAGTTGGATGTTTCAACCAAAATCCATGCAATTCATTTCTACCTGGTGCTGACCAATTCCATGCCCTTTTCTCTGCCATTTCTGCTGTTATTATAAATTCTTTCATTCAATCTTTTTTACTCTTCTCCATCTCCTTTAACCAAGCTTGTTCTTGCTGTATTTCTTTGGGTTATCTCATATCTGTGCCCAGACTGTACCATTTCTTTCTTGTCAACTGTGCTGTACTGCTTCTTGCAGTGAGCTAGTGCTTATGTTTGATATTGCAGTATCGGCACCTTTTAATAATGTTTGATTTCCCAGTGTGTCTCCCAGTTGATGTCATGGTAAAGTCCCCCATTATTACTGTGGTTTGTTTCCTGAACACACTGATTGGCAAAAAGTTCCTCTAATTTGCTTGGTTGAGTGGCCTGTAGTACACACCTATGGCAATATCATTCTTTTTTCTTCTTTATTAGCCTGTATGCATTCAAAGCAGGAATGAGAGAGATATGAGGAAAGAGAGAATCGAAGAGGAAGGAGAGGAAAGAACAAGAGGAGGTCCAGGCTGTCAGCTGAAAAGCAAAGTGTAACTAGACATACATCATCAAACACTTATGCAAAGAATGTTGTGAGCTTGCAAAGGCACCAAATTCAAATAAGGATGTAAACATTGCCTGATGGAACAACAGCTTTTACTTCCTCTAAATCGGAAGCCATCTGTGATCGTCCTCATTTAGTCCAAAGGGCAGCTGCTAAGCCATCATTATGATCTGCTCAGAAAGGTTTCATGGAGATGCCCATTTTCAAATTATTCCCCCAGTTTGTTGATTACCAACATCATCAAATGATTGGCTCCTCTTCAGTGATACAATCACAAAACCAACACCATGGGAAGAACTGTAGAACAAATCTCTTCAATTTACAAAAATTTATAACTTAGGAGAAAACTGGCACAAAATGTTTTACAGATGGTATACAGCTTCATTGATAAGCAGGTATTCATGATGTTTGCCAGATCCTGGTGGTCACGTAATCACCATTTGCAATCTTTCCAGCCAACTTCTGACAAGCAGAATCAATGGGTGTCACGGATCTGCCCCTGGACCCATCTCTGGACATGACTTCAGAGGAGGAGGAGGAATTTGAATCAGCAAAGGAAAGCACGGGAACAAGTATTGATGAGGATCAGGGGTCGGAGAGTGCTAGCGTGACAGAGCAGCCTCAACTGGATTGATCGGAGGAGGGACAGGCTGAGGCTGAGATGGGCAAGTTGCAGTGAGTTGGCCAGGAGGCTCCAGGCTAGGACCAGAAGCACCTGCTGCCTGACGTGTCCTTGGGGACAGAGAGGAGACAGGCACAATACCTATCAGCTAGACTATTCACAAGGAGGCAACCTCGACTCTCATGAAAGGCTGCATTGGTGTTGCCTACTCAATCGTGCCCCGAGAACTTAAGTCTTGCTGGAGCAACGTGCCCAGTTCGTGCCTTGTGTGCTCGTGCCATGTATCCTGACCCATTTGACTCTTGAACTGCTTTCCTGGACTTTGTGTGTGCCTGTAGAACTGGTCCAAACCGGGGACAACCCACCACTGGGTTTCCCCATTGACATTGCTGGTCCAAAGGTCGCCAAAGGGGATCACGTGAGTTTGGGACACAGCAACGGTCATAAATACGAGCCCGTTGCCACGCACCTGAATTTTGACTAGGTTGTAACTGAAAAATCCTAAATCACTTTTTACAGTGCAACTTTGAAAGGTTACTAAATAGTTGTAAGTCAAGGACTACCTGTACTTAAGAAAGAGACTCGGGAGGGCCGATCAGTGTCCTAGGTGCATACGGAGGAAAGGGCAAACTGAGCAGGGAGACAGCTCTTCCACCTTTTCCACCATCAACATCTGCACCTACGGAGCTGGCACTCCTTCCAGACGCCTCTGGCTGGTCCTGGGGAGCCTCTTCTCTCCTGCCGGGCAATGAGTCACCCGAAGCCTGCGGTGAGTCAGGGCTCTGCAATGGGAGCAAAAGCCAGTTTCCTGAGAGCCGGCAGCTCTGGAGGGAGAGCATGACTGACTTTATGAAAGCAGAGTTTCTCCCATTGAGAAGATAAGGGATCCCACAGGGAGATCCTAAGAAGGAGAACCTGCAAACCTGTTCTCCCCACAGCTGCAGGAGATCTCTGGGCAAGGCGAGGGCTTCCCCCTACTCCAAGACAGAGTTGCTCTTCCTTATTAAGTGGTAACCGTCTTAAAAAGATAACCGTCTTAAACTCGTAGGAGAACTCTTAGGTCACTTCCTGCGACTCTTCAGCTGGCAGAAAAGATGCCATCATAAATTTGCCCTGTCTGGATGGCTGAGCCAGTCATGAATCAGGCAATGGTGCTGTTAAAGCAAGATTTATTTCCCAAAGCACCAGATGGCAGGACAAGAAACAAGGGATGGAAACTAATCAAGGAGAGAAGCATCTTGGAATTGAGGAGGAAATTACTCACAACCAGTGAAATGGCTTTCCTTCCAAAGTTGTGCATGCTCCATCACTGAAGGCTTTTAAGAAGAGACTGGATAGTCACTTGTCTGAAATGGTATAGGATCTCTTGCCTGAGCAGTAGGCTGGACTAGAAGACCTCCAAGTGCCCTTCCCGCTCGATTCTGATTCTGGGTCCCTAGAATCTCCGTGAACTCAGGGACAGCTACATCAATATTTTTTTGTGACTCAAACCCAACCTGGGTCAACCTAATCCATGCTTACTTCCCAGCCAGCAAACAATCTTCTCCCAATCTAGAGCTGCCAGATTGCTGAAAAGGGGCAATGAAGGAAGTACAGCTGGAGCTTCTCAATTCACACACAGCTGGAGAGCTTGCAGTGATAACTGGATCTTGTCCTTCAAATTACTGTTGACGCTTGATGATTCACAAGGAGGTTGGCCAGTCTGAAATGGGAGATTTCAGGTCATCGTACAGAATATTGGTAAATAGAATTGAGTCAAACCACAGCAATAAGCAGACTCGGCAATGTGGGAGTCCAGACAGTTCTGCAACAGCTGGAGGAAACTTTCAAATTCATTGGAAGAAAACTTTTTCAGTTGGGAAACAAACAGAAAGGAGACAAACATCTCCCCCCTACTGCTTTCCGCTACATTAAGATAGGTTTTTTTCTGTTTTTCAAAACAAACTTTCAACAGATTTTTAGAAAATTAAGATATAAAACCCAAAGTTTTTTTAAAAAGCTAAAAATAAAACATGAAATAAAAGAAGATATTTTAGGAATGAATTTTGGGAGTTGAAGTCCTCCTCTTAAAAGGGCCCCTTTAAAAAAAAAGTTGCCTTATCGGGATAATTTAGCACAGGGAGAAATGGTACAATAGCAATTTTTAAAAACCACATAAATGGGCAATGCATGTGAGTACCTTGGTAATCTTAAGGAATTTTAAATATCCCTATTCTTTATTTTTCTCTTTCTGGCCACTTATTGTTTCTTCTTCTGTCTCTCATTGTCCTGCTTGGTACACTAAGATCATTCAACTCTGCCATTGTGTGGATCCAGTTATTGTGGGAAAGAAGGTGCAGTTTACAGCTCAGGGTTTTTTTTGCACAAACTTAGCTAATAGTGGTTTATTCACTAAATCATGACCAAAAAGCCATGACTTAGCCCAATAGGTCAACTTGGCTTTTCTCTTCCTAAAAACAACAGTGATTGGGAGATTTGTTGACAGAAACCAACAAAAAACCCGACTAATGGACAAAAATGCCAGAAAATGTATTCATGTGACTCTGTAAACTGCCTAGAGCAGAAGTGTCCAATTTACTTGGTCATGTTCTCATCACGTGACGTATCATGACTTCACCCACCTTTGCTAAAACGGGGGTGGGCATGGCCAGTGCATGACGTGTCTGGCACACGGGTCGCAACACCCCTGGCCTAGAGAGTGCTGTAAAGCACTATGAAGTGGCATATAAATCTAAGTGCTATTGCTGTCTTTTATTTAGCTGTCAACATTTTTCCCTTAGGGGACGTGGTGGTTAGCTGGCAAAGACACTGAGCTTGTTGATCAGAAAGGTCAGCAGTTTGAATCCCTAGTGCTGGGTAACGGGGTGAGCTCCCGTTACTTGTCCCAGCTTCTGCCAACCTAGCAGTTCGAAAGCACGTAAAAAATGCAAGTAGAAAAATAGGGACCACCTTTGGTGGGAAGGTAACAGCGTTCCGTGTGCCTTTGGCGTTGAGTCATGCCAGCACATGACCACGGAGACATCTTCGGACAGCATTGACTCATCGGCTTTGAAACGGAGATGAGCACCGCCCCCTAGAGTTGGGAACGACTAGCACATATGTGCGAGGGGGAACCTTTACCTTTATTTTCCACTTGTGAAGGGACTTCAACTCTTTCCCCGTTAAACAGTCCTTCGAACCCTCCACATATGTTCAATCTTAATGGGGAATGGTCCCTCCTGCCAGCAAAGCGTTTCTGGGCACAGGCTGACTGGCAAAGAGCAATGCCAGGAAAGCTAGAGAGCGAAGGACCTTGCTATCTGCAAGGTTTGGCAGGAGAATTAGGGCTAACAATTGATCAATAAAAGGTGCTTTGGCAGCCAGCTGCAACCGGGTATGGATTGTGCTGGTATTTTGCATTTGGACTAACAAAGCATCTGTTCATACGTTGTAAGAACAAACGGATGGCGAGCCTGTGTGCTGGATAACAAATTCTGTTTATCCGTCCAAGGATGTTGACCTCACGATAAGTAGGATCAACTGTGCCAAAGTCTTGCTTAAGTTTACAAAACGCCAGTTGAGGCCAACTAGAAGCGGTGTAGTTGTGTCTATGGAGATACTCGGCCATCCAGGTCACAGTTATACCAAAGATGATGAAGGCAACTGGACTTTCTTATTTTGCTTGAAGACATTTCACTTCTCATCCAAGGAGTTTCTTCTGTTCCGACAGAACAGTGGAGAATGTAAGGATTTAAATCTTTGGGACCATATAGATGTGGTTCAGGGTGCTGTAGGCATCTAAGCATTATTTGAACGTATTGTGCAGATCAGGCCAAGCACAATAAGCTAACTTAGGTTTGCATGCCTTGTAATTGCAACCGCTGTTGCTTGCTAATACCCTGAATCGGTGGGTTGCCCCTGGTTCAGACTGGTTTGCAAGAACTGGTAGTAAAATTGGCAGGAGGTGCCGCCCACTGTCCCTGATGTCGTCATTGGTGATCTGCGCATGCGCAGAAGCGAGTTCTGGAATGTGCGATCCCGTTCCGAACTGGTAGTAAGGGTAAGTAGAACCCACCCCTGTCCTGAATGTAGGTTTAATGTGTATGGGAAATTAGGTTTTATGTCCTGATCGTGAGAAATGATTAGGGTCAAAGGGTAGGGGGGGCAGCCTTTCCAGGCATTCCTTAACCATTCTGAGATATCCCCACTTTGTCCCAGACTTCAGCCAGGGAAAAGGATGGGCAATTCTATTTCGCAGCCCCCCCCCCCGAAGGAGCCCTGCGTCCAGGGAGGGTGCTGAGATATAGCGAGTCAGGTTTACACCCAAATTTGGGGTTTTGTGCGAAACGCAGCCCAGGGGAGCAAAATTCCCAGGCCATGTTTCATGTTTTTTTTTTCATTCCAGAAACAACTTTTCTCTTTAACCAAACATGCTTCCCCTCCGTCCAAATCTACAGCAGAGGAACAGGATTTATCTGAAACGCTGGGGTTGCAGGAGGGGGGTGGGGTGCGTGATGGGGTGGTGGGTGAGGCCTGACCTGAATGTTGGGCGAGGCCCAAAAACAAAACCACCACGGACCATTCTAACAGTTGGAAAGAGTCACCTCCCCCACCTCACCCCATCCGTCAGGATTGTGACTTGGCACAGCAGACGGAGAAGGATGGAGACAGCTTTTAATATAAATGTTTGGATGGAAAGCTGCCTGGGCTGTTTTAAGATGGCCAGGAAGCAGCTCGGCCAAGTGAAATACAAAAGGCATCTTTCCCAGAGTTGGTTGCAATCGGGGAATCCAATCCAGAGCGGTGCGCCTTGCACCAGAAACCGTACTCCTTAATTTGGCCTGGTGCAACCCCTTCCCCCCACCCCACCCCCAAAAAAGCAAATCAGGATATCATCTACTAAAGTAGAATTTCTCAACCTCAGTCATTTGTAGATGTGTGAATTTCAACTCCCAGAATTCCCCAGCCAGCTTAGCATGCCTGCATATAGAATAGAGTAGAATAGAATAGAATAGAATAGAATAGAATAGAATAGAATAGAATAGAATAGAATAGAATAGAATAGAATAGAATAGAATAGAATAGAATAGAATTAACAGAGTTGGAATGGACCTTGGAGGTCTTCTAGTCCAACCCCCTGCCTAGGCAGCAAATCCTACACCAGACAAATAGTTATCCAACATCTTAAAAACTTCCGGTGTTGGAGCATTCGCAACTTCTGGAGGCAAGTTGTTCCACTGGTTAATTGTTCTAACTGTCAGGAAATTTCTCCTTAGTTCTTTAAACATCTTTAATATCTTTAAATATTAAATATCTTAAAATATATCTTTAAATGTTAATTGTTTCTTTATTGAGAAATAATAAAAGCAAGAAGAAAGCAAAAGCAGGAGAGGTGACTAGTCTCTTAAGTTCTGAGTTTCTACTTTTCTGCTACTTACGTGACCCAGGTTCAAAATTCTGACAGTTGGGTCCCCTTGATGGTTAATGCAACTTTGGATCTTCACAATTTCCAACTTTTCAGTAAAACCACCTGCCTACTTTTGTTCAATCCTCAAAGGGAGACCCTCCAGGGGGAAATACTTCCAGGTGACTTTTCCACATTTGGAAGTAGGGACAGCCAAGAGGCTGGGGGGGGAGAGAAGGGGGGGAATTCATAAGCTCCAACAGCTGTGATCGCATGGCCAACTGGATGCAGGAAAGCGTCTCGTGTAAACGCTGACCGTCTCCTGGGTTGAGGAAACAATGTGATACCATATGCACCGCAGAATAAAATCACTGGTTTTTTTTCCCCTGCCAATTATCACGACAGTCGATAAGTTAGCGGGTTGTTAAGTGAATCTGAATTTCTCCATTGACTTTGTCAGAAGGTCGCAAAAGGGAATCGCACAAAACACACACACACGCACACCGGGATCAGAGGTGAGTTTCAGCAGGTTCCGACCATTCTGGAGAACCGGTAGCGGAAATTTTGATTAGTTCGGAGAACCGGTAAATACCACCTCTGACTGGCCTCGCCTCCATCTATTCTCTGCCTCCCGACTCCCAGTTGACCGGGAGGGAATGGAGATTTTGCAATATCCTTCCCCTGGATTGGGGAGGGAATGGTGATTTTACAGTATCCTTCCCCTACCACGCCCACCAAGCCAAGCCACACCCATCAAGCATACCACGCCCACCAAGCCACACCCACAGTACCAGTAGTAAAAAAATTTGAAACCCACCACTGCCCGGGAAACTGCAACGGTCGTAAATATGAACTAGTTGCTAAGTGTGAGCGTGAAAAATGGTCCTGGGTCACTTTTTTTCAATGCCATTATAACTTTGAAACAGTCACTAAATGAATTGTAAACTGAGGACATTTCTTGATAAAAAAAATACATTGGTAAACAGGACCCAGGTTCAAAGCCCAGGCTAATAAACAAGGGGTGGGGGGAGAAAGACAAATCTATCTTTTTTGCCATTGTCCGGAAGAAATTTACAGTTGATTACTGAAGCAAACGAGCAAACATACAGAATGTTGTAATGGCTCAACGAAGACTATCAAAAGATGAATCACACGGGGGGGGGGGGATTGCAAACAGCGGGGAGGGTTAAGAGTTTCAATCCCTGGGCAGAGAGCACTTAGCAGACAGTTGTCCAGTCCTGCAGGGGGAGGTAGGACCTGATGTTTATCAGATGGGGAGAGGCACTCACCTGTGGCAGGTGAGCAACCCCCCCCCAGTCCTTGTCACCTTGCCAGACTTTCAGCCTTAGATAAGCTGAAGGAGTCAGAGAAGGCTTCTGTAAAGTTTGCATCGGCTTCCTGCTTTTGAGAATGCAGCAATCGGCACGAACTCAACTGTGACCCACTGGGATGGATACTAAGTGGGGATTCTTTGTCCGCCAACAAGACTATAAAGAAGGATGGTCAGCCTTGAGGACAAGGCTGGGCCAGGAGATAAGGGGCCAGGCAGAAAGTCCAGGTGGCAATACTTGCCCATTTGCACTATAATTGATACTGTGGCATCACATGTTTTGAGGCCACAAAACATCCGGAGGTGTTTATAGCTGGTTACAAGTGTACATCGAATAGAATAACAAAGAGTCGTAAGGGGCCTTGGAGGTCTTCTAGTCCAATCCCCTGCTCAAGCAGGAGACCCTACACCAGGAGTCAGCAACCCACGGCTCTGGAGCCGCATGTGGCTCTTTCATCCCTCTGCTGTGGCTCCCTGTTGCTGGTCAGCTCCACAATTGATAGGGCTTTCGGTTAGGACAGGTAGAGGAAAAAGGACGCAGTGCTAGGAGGAGACACTATAGTGGGGAAATTGGACTTACGGTCAGCAGAATGTGAATGTTGGGACTCTTGTTCCGAAGGCACATCAAACAACTGGAGAAATCTTCCACAGATGCTCTCCATCCTTGGCATTTGTCAGCAAGTCCTTGTCTCCAGTCTTGGATTGCAAGGAGTCCTCCAGCATGGAGTTCCTGATGATCAGAGTTCAGATGTCGGATACATCATCAGAATGGATGACTGCCGTATGTCTCGCCAGTTGCTCTAGCCGTATCTGTCAACCTTGGGACTTGAAGAGGTGTGGACTTCAACTCCCAGAATTCCCACACATCATCTAAGGCTGAGAAGGACAGTGTCCTGGAGTTTGGAAGAGATTTTAAGGTCGACCACACAAGAAACCCCTACGCCATTGTGACATCCGGTCAGGGGACCTAGAAGCTGTTGACAGCCCCTGTTGGCAAACCCTGGAGGCTATGAATTAGAATGAATGAATCTGGAAGGGGACCTTGGAGGTCTTCTAGTCCAGCCCCCTGCTGAAAGCCTCCAATGGCTTGGAAGATAGAAAACTATGAGCGACATCAAAGAATAACACCCTCAGTTACTAGAACAATAGCAATAGCACTTATATACCGTTTCATAGTGCTTTCCAGCCCTCTCTAAGCAGTTTACAGAGTCAGCCTCTTGCCCCCAACAATCTGGGTCCTCATTTTACTGACCTCGGAAGGATGGAAGGCTGAGTCAACCTTCAGCCTGGTGAGATTCGAACTGCCAAATTGCTGGCGGCCGGCAGTCAGCAGAAGTCGCCTGCAGTACTGCACTCTAACCACTGCGCCACCGCACTTCCAGTGCTCTCATTGTGCCAGACTGGGACTGCAGAATCCACACTGTGTCCACAGGTGAACTGCACAGCAGTGTGCCTTCTTCATGTATAAATATGCATGCTGGCCACATTGATGCTCCAGTACCAGGAATGGAGTTTATGGAAGCATTTAAGCACCGCGTACAAGCTAAACTTTGACTCTACAGAACACCCAAATGCAATTCAGATGATTTGCCACATTTTCCAGACGGGATATTTTCCTCCCTGAACTGGCTTCCTTCCTTCCTTCCTTCCAAAACTGAAAATCTGCTCTCTGTGGGGTGCTCAATAATACCTCCCCTCTTTATCGCATTGTTCCAGGGTGGGGTCTCCACCAAGCCCCACAGTCTCTGTTTAGAGATGCTGCTGGAACAAGCAAGAGGGTGGGGCCCCCAAGGCCCACAGGGACATTTCAGCAATAGGGGGGCGGGGGGCAGCAGATGGGAGAGGGAGCAGGGCAAGGCAGTCCTTTCGACTTTAGGCTAGAGAGAGCCTAGAAGAGAAAAGAGAAGAGAAGGAGGAGAAAAGAAGGAAGAATAGAATAGAATAGAATAGAATAGAATAGAATAGAATAGAATAGAATAGAATAGAATAGAATAGAATAAATTCTTTTATTGGCCAAGTGTGATTGGACACAAGGAATTTGTCTTTGGTGCATATGCTCTCAGTGTACATAAAAAATAAAATATATTAATCAAGAATCATAAGATACAACACTTAGTGATAGTCATAGGATACTAATAAGCAATCAAATCATACTAGGCAACAATAAAAATGATATAAGTTCTAAAGATACAACCAACATGGTTATAGTAATAAGTGGGAAGAGAAAAATATTAAGGAAGAGAAGAATAATAGTAATACAGTGTTAGTAGTTAATAGTATTTAGTAGTTAATTTGACAGTGTTGAGGGAATTATTTGTTTAGCAGCGTTCGGGAAAAAACTGTCCTTGTGTCTAGTTGTTCTGGTGTGCAGTGCTCTATAGCCTCGTTTTGAGGGTAGGAGTTGAAAGAGTTGATGTCCAGGATGCGAGGGGTCTGTAGATATTTTCCCAGCCCTCTTTTTTACTTCTGCAGTATACAGATCCTCCATGGAAGGCAGGTTGGTAGCATGTTTTTTTCTGGTTCTAATGATCCTCTGAAGTCTGTGTCTGTCTTGTTGGGTTGCAGAGCCAAACCAGACAGTTATGGAGGTGCAGATGACAGACTCCATCATTCCTCTGTAGAACTGGATCAGCAGCTCCTGGGGCAGTTTGAGCTTTCTGAGTTGGCGCAGAAAGAACATTCTTTGTTGTGCTTTTTTGATGACGTTTTTGATGTTAACTGTCCATTTTAAGTCTTGAGATGGGATAGAACCTAGAAACTTGAAGGACTCTACTGTTGATACTCAGAATCCAGCTGATTCTGCAAATGCAGATGGGTTAGGGTGGGTTAATTCAGTCCCAGGTGAGCTGGGAGAATCCAGCAGGTAGGGCCTGGGGCAGAAATGTGCTTTACTCATTCTGGGATGCAGAGGGAGAGAGGCAGCTTTCCACCAGCCCCCAAGCCACGTTCAGATCCTGGAGACTTCATGGACAAGTCCAGGCCATTGTTCTTTACGTCCGGGATGTTTTTAGACTTCCCCTCCTCTCCTCGTTGGTCTCTCCTTCAGATCTGAAGTGCTATCACTTAGCTTGCCATCTGCTCCTTCGTTTCCTTGCTGGAGAGAGACGTGCTACAAAAAACGCATTGTCCCCACCAGACGCAGAATAAACAACGGCTGGAGAGCCTAAGTCCAGGGTCACCAAAGGCAACATAATCATTTAAAGGCTGCTTGTAACTGGATCTCTTTCTTATCTGCCGCCCTCTTTACGGAATCGCCGGCCAACAGCAGCCCCCCCACTCTCAGAATCTCAGCAATAAATATTTTAAAAAACCTCACATATATAGTTTTACAAAAGCATAAGCACTTACCATAACACAAAATAACAAAAAAAGTGAAAGTAAAGAAAGTAAGTAAAGAAAGAAGAAGAAGGAAAAGAAAAAGTGCATTCAAGGAAGAATAAAAAGCAGAACTTTCAAATGTCCTTTGCAGCAAATATAATGGCAGACAATTACATTATCTTTTACGCTATGATTACCAAGGAAAGTTCAATCTTTTTATTATCCAGGATTTGGGGGTTTTTCCCTAATCATCAAAACCACAAATCACAAATGCATTTTTTTTCCGTTTTATGCAAACAGCCAACCTATAAGGGGTTTCCAGTCAACTATAAATCAGCCGCCGTTTTTCCCAAGGGTTACAGAGAGGGAGCTTGGTCAAGGAGCAAGCAAGACGTTCGGGCTCCCACACACACGGCACATTCCGTCAACCGACTTGGATTGGAGACCAAGACTGGGAAATTAAAAAGAAAAAAGAAATCTCCCAGAAAGGCAGTGGCAGCCCACTTCTTTGCTGTTGCCAAAAGCAAAGTCTGGATGAGTCCAGGTGGTCACCGAGGGCTCAACTTCAAGATCTGAATGCTCGAAAGATCTCTTGTATGTTTGGGGGCGATCAATCAATGAGAATACAGTTGGAAGGGACCTTGGAGATCTTATAGTCCAACCTCCTGGTCCAGCAGGAGACTCTAAACATTTAGAACATAACATAATAGTTGGAAGGGACCTTGGAGGTCTTCTAGTCCATCCCCTTGGTCCAGCAGGAGACCCCAGACTACTTAAGACATGCAAAACCTTATTGAAAAGACCTTATTTTCAATTCGCCGTTTGAAAAAAACTCCCTTATACGAGCCATGGCTGTTTGATTCTTCTCCCACCCTACATCTCCCCAAAACTCCCAGCCAGCCAGCCAGCCAGCCTCCCCACCCTTCCCGCCTGCCAGAAACGACAATTCCCAACCTGCCAAGCGCGCCCAGCCTCAAGGAGGCGGCCCGACGGTTAGAAACCGACCAATGACGGCGAGGGAAAGGGGCGCGGCCGCGACCGTTGGGGCGGAGGCGCGCCTTGCCATTGGCCCATTCGAGAGAGAGAGAGCGGGGGGGGGGCGGAGCTCCGGGAAGGCTTGGCTTCTCGTTCCGCTGCTCAGCTTGCTTTCAGAGCCGAGTCGGGATCCGCAGCGGGCGGGTGGCTGGGTGTCCGATCCGCTGCGCCTTTGGATGGCTCTGCGCGGCCGGGCGAGGTACGTTGAGCCGATCCTGGATTGGGATTCGGGAGCCCATCCTTGATCCGGATTAAGGGGGTTTTTGGATGAAGGTCTTCCAATCGGGGAGGGGTCTTTGTGCCTGGGAGGAGGAGGAGGAGCTGGCGGCGTGGCAGCGGTGATCTGGAGCTCCGGCTGGCTGGCTGAGGATCCAGCGGGGTTCCCTTGCTTGCAGGGTCGGCGGAGATTTTGCTTGCACGGGTGTAGAGAGGGCTGTGTGTGAATGCGTGTCCCAGGGCAGATCTGGCTGCTGCAGGGCTGTTGGTTGTGGGCAGGACCTGAGATCAGACCTGCTCTTCCCAGCCGGGCTAGGCGAGGTGGGTTGGGCTGATCGGTCAGCAGTTGGGATGCCCTGTAGATCCAGGCTGGGAGGGTGGGAGTGGGAATCCCACGAGGGTGGGCGAAAGGTAGGTGCCGGCCATTAGAAGAAGTAGAGTAGAGTAGAGTAGAATAAGGAATAGGGTAGGGTAGAGTAGAGTAGAGTAGAGTAGAATAAGGAATAGGGTAGGGTAGAGTAGAGTAGAGTAGAGTAGAATAGAATAGAATAGAATAGAATAGAATAGAATAGAATAGAATAGAATAATGTTGAGGAATAATGTTTGGAAAATGTGCAAAGAAAAGCAAATAGAAATAGAACAGGATGGCATTGGAGTAGAGAAGTTAGATGATAATTAGAATAGAAATAGAATAGAATAGAATAATGTTGAGACTTTGGAAAAAGTCTAAAGAAGACCAAATAGAAATGGAACAGGATGGCATAGGAGAAGAGAAGATAGATGATTGATCTGATAATAATTGGAATAGGAATAGGAATAGGAATAGAATAGAATAGAATAGAATAGAATAGAATAGAATAGAATAGAATAGAATAGAATAATGTTGAGACTTTGGAAAAAGTGCAAAGAAGAGCAAATAGAAATGGAACAGGATGGCATAGGAAAAGAGAAGATAGATGATTGATCTGATAATAATTGGAATAGGAATAGGAATAGGAATAGAATAGAATAGAATAGAATAGAATAGAATAGAATAGAATAGAATAGAATAGAATAACGTTGAGACTTTGGAAAAAGTGCAAAGAAGAGCAAATAGAAATAGAACAGGATGGCATTGGAGAAGAGAAGATAGATGATTGATCTGATAATAATTGGAATAGGAATAGGAATAGAATAGAATAGAATAGAATAGAATAGAATAGAATAGAATAGAATAGAATAGAATAGAATAGAATAGAATAACGTTGAGACTTTGGAAAAAGTGCAAAGAAGAGCAAATAGAAATAGAACAGGATGGCATTGGAGAAGAGAAGATAGATGATTGATCTGATAATAATTGGAATAGGAATAGGAATAGAATAGAATAGAATAGAATAGAATAGAATAGAATAGAATAGAATAACGTTGAGACTTTGGAAAAAGTGCAAAGAAGAGCAAATAGAAATGGAACAGGATGGCATAGGAGAAGAGAAGATAGATGATTGATCTGATAATAATTGGAATAGGAATAGGAATAGGAATAGAATAGAATAGAATAGAATAGAATAGAATAGAATAGAATAACGTTGAGACTTTGGAAAAAGTGCAAAGAAGAGCAAATAGAAATAGAACAGGATGGCATTGGAGAAGAGAAGATAGACGATTGATCTGATAATAATTGGAATAGGAATAGGAAAGAATAGAATAGAATAGAATAGAATAGAATAGAATAGAATAGAATAGAATAGAATAGAATAATGTTGAGACTTTGGAAAAAGTGCAAAGAAGAGCAAATAGAAATGGAACAGGATGGCATTGGAGAAGAGAAGATAGATGATTGATCTGATAATAATAAGAATAGGAATAGAATAGAATAGAATAATAACTTTATTGTCACTTTAAATGTACACTTAAATCATCATGTATTAAAATGAGATTGTGTTGCAATACAGCTCTCCAAGGGTAAAAGGGCCCTGAATCAGGATGAAGCATTTCCTGTAGCGTGACATCCAATAATGGAGCGTGGGAGGGGGCATCTGCCCTGGCATAGTTAGGCTAGGAAACAAACAAACCAACCCAGGATGAAATGAACCCTGGCTTCTTTGGCAGAGCCAGTTTTCTAGGATTGGATGAACTCCAAACCGTAAACTTACCCCCATGGCCTGGAGTCACACGAGGCGAGGAGGGGAAACCATTCTCGGTTCTGCTTTCCTTTGAGGACGTTACAGAGATCGTGGGAACTCGGGGTAAAGTTTTGGCTGGTAGCAAAGACACCCCTGAGCCTCAGGGTCCCACTTCCCTTCCTCCCCTTGACAGTTGCGTTGTGTCTCCCTCCCTCCTTCCCTGCCCCACGTAGCCCATGTTCCACTCTCCCGCAAGGTAAGCAGGCAGCCTAAGATCGGACTGAGCTGAATCCGCAGAAGCCGTGGGCATCTCGTTTCCCTCATCCCTTCATCCTCTGCAGTCTTGGGCCATTCCTCACCTGCTGCGTTTGCAGGAGAAGGAATGCCAGGGACTTCCTGTGGGCACCAGGATTGCTGGTTGAAGCCCTGCTGGGAGTGAAGTCACCAGGGCTCTTGGCTTGGGTGACAAACAACTGGCTGGGATGTCGTAAGGAAGCCGGGCTGGATTTCTAGCCCCCCTGAAAAGTAGAGGAATCGGGCAGGTAGGGGGGAAAAAACTCAGATTTTCCTTACAGTTGAAGGAACTCTTGGGTTGACGGTCCTGGGATTAGCTCTTCCCATCCAGTTGCCTTTCAGGAATAACCGATTGATGGAGTTTTTTTGCTCTGTCTGACCCTTTGGGCTTTGTTCGCTTCCAGAGCTCCATCCCTTCCGATCCAGAACTAGCATTTGGAGGGACCCTCCCTTCCTTTCTGTGCCTGGCCGGCTTCTTTGGACAGAAGGAGAGGTGGGGGGTGGCCCCGAGGGCGGAATCCGGCAGCATGTCCGAAGAGGCGCTCCTGAGCATGGACGAAGGCACGCTCCGGAAACTGGTGAGTTCTTTTTTTTTTTTTTTTTTCCCTGATGTTGTCTCCCTGCTTTGGAGAACTAAAACGGTTTGCAGCTTTTGGAGGACGGCGGCAGAGCCAAAAAAGAGAAATGTTCTTTCTCTGCCTAGTGTGGTCATTTTGGCTCGCTTCCTTTCCGTCCAGTATGTATGTGGATCCGTTCCATCCCATCCCTTCGTGGATTTTTTTTTTTTTTTTTTTTTTTTACTGGCTTCCTTGGCAGGCGAAAACGGATCGTTTCACCAACTTTGAATTTGTCAACGTGCTGCCAGTTTGTGGGTTGTGGCTAGAAGGGTGTGTGTGTGTGTATTCATACATTGCGCTTAAGCCCAGGGTTTTTTGTCAGGGGTGGGGGTGGGGAGCCTGATTTACCGAACCAGCCTGCTGTGTCTAAATTTACAGTAAATCCCCAAAGTGAGACTTTTGAACGACAAAGGAAAAAAACCGAGAAAGAAAATTCAAGAGCTCGTGGAAACTCCTGAAGCTTCATCACCTTTCAAGAAAAAATTGGACTGCCATTTTGTCAGAAATGGCGTAGGGTCTCCTGCTTGGGTGGGGGTTGGACTAGATGACCTACAAGGTCCCTTCCAACTCTGTTAAAACAATCTGTAAACATCAGAAGCTTAAGGGGACGCATGAACCCGTCATCCTTTGAGATGGGAACATGGGGCGAGATTACCGAAGCCGCTTAATTAAATAAATTTGCCTGTTGTGAACATTTACAAATTACAGGGCTCGTTGTTATGAAGTTCACACCAATCCAAAGGCGAGGAAACCATGGCGTAGTTTATTAAGCGGCTGTCACTTAAAAGCCTTACTTAACTCAATTACCGAATTACCTTCTTTTGGGCTTCTTGCGATAGATTTCGATCTTGAAGGTAACCCAACCGGCTGGATTAATAAACCGCGCTAAGCCGCAAATAGCTAATCCAGATTACAACCAACCCTCTGCTTACTCAGAGCAGCTTCTGGTCTCGAATTGTCCTGGTTTTAGAAACCCCGAGGGATCGGGTCTTCTTGGAGGGTTGTCGGAGCCGGGCAGGGAAGCCCCTTCCCCCATTTGCCACATCAAATTGTGCTTCCTTTGAGATCCCGTCTCGGTTTCTTCGCAAGCTTCCTTTCCCAGCTACCTTGGTTTATATTTTGACGGCAGTCCTCCTGTGACGCAACTTTGGAGTTCGTGCGAGTTGATGCGTGCACCGAGGGCACCTTGGGTTCCGCAGTTGGACACCGACGTCGCAACTTCTTCTTGCCACGAGGTTTTGTAAACCCTTCTTGACGTAACGCTTAGATGTCCAAATCCTTTGCCTTGTGAAAAAACGGCGGAGTCTATTTTGTTTGGTGTTTCGTTTCAGTAGATCACGTCCATAGATCTGTTATTCCGATTCTAGTCCTCTTATCAGCGGGAAGGACTCGCCTAATGGCTCTTTTACTACTCACTACGCCAGCAAGAAAATAAACACACCGAGGCTTGTCCAGTGTGTTAGCTTTTATACCAGTTTGGGCAAAGTGGCTATATAAGCTTTTAGTTTGGCTTAGCGCCAGTGGTGAAATGCAATTTTTTTTTGCTATCGGTTCTGTGGGCGTGGCTTGGTGGGCGTGGCTTGGTGGGGGAGGTCATGTGACTGGGTGGGCATGGCCAACCTTTTTTTTTTTTAACTTTTAAAAACATTTTTAACTATCTATTCACCCCAAACCGGTAGTAAAAAAATTGCTTTAAAAAAGTTTTTAAAAAGGTTCCGACAATCACAGCTCTTCCGCGTGATCATCGGAACCTTTTCTTTTTTTTGGAAGCGTTTTTTTACTATCAGTTTGGGCGAACCGATAGTTTTTATCACTACCGGTTCTCCAGAACCGGAGCGAACCGGTAGCATTTCACCCCTACTTAGCACTTTGTGTAAACTTCGCCGTCACGGCTTAAATCCTCTGGCTTACAACAGACTTCTCCAACCTGGATTGGCCTCTAGTTATGCGGTTTACAATTACCAGAGTTTTCAACTGCGGCCTTAATAAGTTGTGGAATGAAGAGGTGTGTTTGTTGAAGGAGGCTGCCTTGACGAGATAGGAACTCAGCCACTCTGACGTATCCATTTGACAGGTGTTATTCATCCCCGATTGCAGACAAGGCATCCTATTCCTACGGCAGCCTGAATCTTCCTCGCTTTAGCTCATATGCAGGTAGGCTGCTTAGTATCCCAAGTTGGGGAGGGCACTCTGCTGAAGTCATCCCGTGTGAAACGGCAGGAGAGATGAAAGAATTCAGGGTGTGGTACATACACTCAGAGGTGGAGGCTCCTTTCAGTGGAGATCAGTTGGCGAATCTGGTCAGGCAGTTTTCCTCCAGAGCAGCAAAGACGTACCTGGGCTTCTTCTGGGAAGTTTCTAAACTTCTTTGTTGGCCGTTCTTGGGAGCTTCCCATTCCCAACTAAACTGGGTCCAAACTTTTAAGGATTGGCCAAGGTTAGCCGGAGGAGGGGGCTGCTGTCTAGCACAGGGGTCTCCAACCTTGGCAACTTTAAGCCTGGCGGACTTCAACTCCCAGAATTCTTTGCTTTGCCAGCTGGGGAATTCTGGGAGTTGAAGTCCGTCAGTTGACAAGGTTGGAGACCCCTGAGTCTAGCAGGTCTTACTTTACTTTTGGCCAACACAAGGAGCCAAATTCACATTTCTTAATTTTGCTGCATTGTGGGGGTATAAAATCCAGGGGTGAATTCCAACAGGTTCTGGAGAACCGGTAGCGGAAATTTTGAGTAGTTCGGAGAACCGACAAATACCACCTCTGGCTGGCCCCAGAGTGGAATGGGAATGGAGATTTTGCAACATTTTTCCCCCTGGAGTGAGGAAGGAATGGAGATTTTGCAGTATCCTTCCCCCTGGAGTGGGGAGGGAATGGAGATTTTGCAGTATCCTTCCCCTGCCACGCCCACCAAGCCACGCCCACAGAACCAGTAGTAAAAAAAAATTGAATTTCACCACTGATAAAAATCCCTCCTGGATGGTTTGCACGGATGTTAGAACGTTGTTGCGGATGGAGCCCCCCTTCACAACCGTGTTACTAACTTAACAAACTGCAGTGATTTTCACTTAAAAACCGTGGCAAGGCAGGTCGCAAAGCAGGGCACTTCACAAAGGTTTCACTCACTAAAAGTGGTTAGTATTATGAGGAGGAGGAGAATTATGCTTAATGCTGTTATTATTGTGTTTTTACTAGAAGACATGTTAAGAGGAAAAATGAATAGGCTTACAATATTCAACTGTTTAATGTATTATAACTTTAAGATTAGAGAATTAATACCGTGTTTCCTCGAAAATAAGCCCTCCCCGAAAATAAGTCCTCCCTGAAAATATTTAAATACATGCGCAGGTGGTCCCCACCATTTCCTCTGGTTAGGGCAGGGGTCAGCAACCTGCAGCTCCGGAGCCGCATGCGGCTCTTTGGGCCCTCTGCTGTGGCTCCCTGTCAGGTGATCCCACCACTGGCTGGCCCCGCCCCTCACCCTCCCCTCCCAGTCACTCCTCGCCTGGCCTGAGAAGGTAAGGGCGACGGCGGGGGATGGAGAAGCAGCCAGGGCAGAGACAGAGAGATACAGAGAGAGGGGGAGAGAGAGAGAGACAGAGAGAGATACAGAGAGAGGGGGAGAGAGAGAGAGAGAGACAGAGAGAGAGACAGAGAGAGGAGGAGAGAGAGAGACAGAGAGATACAGAGAGAGGGGGAGAGAGAGAGAGAGACATAGAGAGATACAGAGAGAGGAGGAGAGAGAGAGAGAGAGAGAGATACAGAGAGGGGGAGAGAGAGAGAGAGACATAGAGAGATACAGAGAGAGGGAGAGAGAGAGAGACACAGAGAGATACAGAGAGAGTGGGAGAGAGAGAGAGAGACATAGAGAGAAACAGAGAGGGGAGAGAGAGAGAGACATAGGGAGAAACAGAGAGAAGGGGAGAGAGAGAGACATAGAGAGATACAGAGAGAGAGGGAGGGAGGGAGGGGAGAGAGAGAGATATCAAAAGGATTTTGTGGTTCCCGGTGTTTTTTAACAACTGGTTCTCTGCTCTAATGACCGGCTGGGTAGGTGTGGCTGGGGGGGGTCATGTGACTGGTGGAAGTGAGTGACATCGAGTTGGCCACGCCCATCCAGGTTTTGTGGCTCCCGGTGTTTTCTTTTCTGTGGGAAACAAGTCCAAACGGCTCTTTGAGTATTTAAGGTTGCAGACTCCTGGGTTAAGGTTAGGGAGACAGAGCTGGAAATCAGGAAAGACAGCAAGAGGAGCCCCATCTTGCTCCACGCGCCCCAAAATAATAAGACCTCCCCGAAAATAAGGCCAAACGCTTATTTCAGGGTTCGAAACAAAAATATAAGACGGGGTCTTATTTTCGGGGAAACGCGGTATTAATGTGAATGAGGTTGTACATGCTGAAAGGTTGTTGCACAGTATGTTACCCATACTGACACGCTGTTTAAGGAAAGGTGGAATGTTTATATTTTGAAAAATTCAAAATTAAAAAACTTAAAACAACAACAATAAAGGTTTCACACGGCGACAGAAATTTTGGTCATAAGTCAAGGGCTACCTGAATTACAAAGGTGTAGTTGGATAGAGGGAGCCGAAATTCACCCTCCCTGGCTCTTCCCCCCCCCCCCCCCCAATATAAAACTTCTGCTTCCTTGGGAAGTTTTTCTTCCAAGCCAGAGCGAGTCTGCCTCCTGCTAAATTCTCTCTGGGACTCACCTGGCCCGGCGGCAGTCCTGTCTGCCACACACAAGGGCCCTTTGTGCTCCGTGGTAGGGATTCCTCGCTGTTTGCGTTATGGGGAGGAGCGCCAGGGCCCTGCCCTGCCTGGAAGGGGGAGAGCCTTGTTCGAACCTGAAGCCCGTTGGCACTCACCTCTGCCAGCTGAGGCATCGCCCGCCAGGAAGGCTCTGGCAGGCAAAGGCAGGAGACTTTTCCAGGGTGCATCGAGTTCCTGCTCAGAGGATGGGGGTCGAGCGGGGGGGGGTCCTTTCTCTGACTCTGGGGTGGGGGGTTTCCAGCTTCCATGGACCCCAGCCAGGAACTGGGGTACAAGGCACGTAGGAGAGGAAGCTACCGTCCCCAAGACGGAGATCAAATTATAATATTTATTTATTTATTTATTTATTTATTTATTTATTTATTTATTATTTGATTTGATTTGATTTGATTTGATTTCTATACCGCCCTACTCCCGAAGGACTCAGGGCGGTGCACAGCCAAACAATAAACTCCATACATACAAAATGTAAAAAGCAGAATTAAAATCAAATCAAATTGTTTTGGCCCAGACAAATTAAAACCCCAATCAATTTAAAACTTGAATATATAAAATACTAAAAAAATATTAAAAATTAAAAATTCTTTTATAAAAGAGGGAGAAAATTAGGCCAGGCCCGCCTGGTGAAATAAAAAGGTCTTTAGAGCGTGGCGGAAGGTACGCAGATCCGGGATCAATTTTTATCTCCTAGTTCGGTGTTTCTCAACCGCGGGGGCTTTAAGATGCGTGGAACTTCAACTCCCAGAATTCCCCCAGCCAGCACAGCTTATGACCGGTTTTTTTTTTTTCCATACCTGGCTGGGGAATTCTGGGAGTTGAAGTTCCACGCATCTTAAAGCCCCCGCGGTTGAGAAACACTGCTAAGTTTATTAAAGGATGACGAAAAAGCAGCTTCTGCCCTTCCTCCCTTCCGGGTGTTTTTCTGGGAAGGGGAAATGAGCCTTTGGAAAATACCTGGGGAAAGGGGCGTGGCAAAGGTTGGCAAAAACACCTGCTTCCCGAGTTCCTCGGTGCGGAGCTCACGGGCTCTCCTGGCTGGGCTGAAAAAGGCCCCCAACCCCGAAACCTAGAATATTATTGCTCCTCTTTTATGGCTTAACACAATTCCTGGTGGTTTGTGTCTTTTTTTTTTCCCTGGCTTTGCGAATATGTAAATAATGATCCTGCTAACAAAACAGTTAATTATGAATATTTAAAAATAAAGAGAAGGAGCGGGAGGATAAAAGCTAAGAGTAAAGACAAAAGTCGAGGCAGAAAGTTGTAAAATTGTATATATCTGTTGTTAGTATTGTATTTTAACGTCTGGTGTACGTGTGTTTTTGTTTTTGTCCCTTGATTCCTTTTGCTATTGTGTGTTTGGTTTTAAAATGTAAAATACTCAATAAAAATTATTTTATATATAAAAAAGAATAGAATAGAATAGAATAGAATAGAATAGAATAGAATAGAATAGAATAGAATAGAATAGAATAGAATAGAATAGAATAATAAGTAGAATGAAATGGAATGGAAGATAGGATAGGATAGGATAGGATAGGATAGGATAGGATAGGATAGGATAGGATAGGATAGGATAGAATAGAATAGAATAGAATAGAATAGAATAGAATAGAATAAGGGAACGGAATGGAATGGAATTAGAATAGAATAGAATAGAATAGAATAGAATTCAGAATGGAATGGAATGGAATAGAATAGAATAGAATAGAATAGAATAGAATAGAATAGAATAGAATAGAATAGAATTCAGAATGGAATAGAATAGAATAGAATAGAATAGAATAGAATAGAATAGAATAGAATAGAATAGAGAACAGAATAGAATAAGGGAACGGAATGGAATGGAATGGAATGGAATGGAATGGAATGGAATAGAATAGAATAGAATAGAATAGAATAGAATAGAATAGAATAGAATAGAATAGAATAGAATAGAAAATGGAACGGAACGGAACGGAACAGAACAGAACAGAACAGAATTCTTTATTGGCCAAGTGCGATTGGACACACAAGGAATTTCCCTCCTGTGCATAAACTCACAGTGTACATACAAGCCACAAGGGATGAGTCATGATCCTAATCATCATAAAACACGATCCTCATAAATCATAAACTACAACATAGTCCTGGGATACTAAATAAGTAACCACCATAATAAGCCATAGTAGGATACCAAATAGAACAAACCAATATAAATCATAAGTTACAAGCAAAACAGGGATGGTCATAAGAAGATAAGGAAATAGATAATAGGAAAGATGAGAAGGATAATAGTAACAGAGCCCCTACTAGGTTGTTTGACAGAGTTAGATAGATAGATGAACAGAGTGGGAAGGGACCTTGTAGGTCATCTAGTCCAACCCCCTGCCCAAACAAGAGACCTTACACTTAAGGTCTCCAACCTTAAACACTCAAAGAGCCATTTGGACCCGTTTCCCACAGAAAAGAAAACACCGGGAGCCACAAAAACCCTTCCTGTGCCTGACGATTTCTTGAGCGGCCACAAAACTAGCATATGTAGTCGAATTAAACCTTCTGTTTTCTTCTGAAACTTTTTTTTTCTCGGATTTATCCGTGGTTGGCCTATCGGAGGGTTGAAAAGCTCAACATATCGCGTGCCGGGCGCGTGTCGCACATTGGCGGTTGTGACGCATATTTTGAGCGACAGGGAGCCGCAGCAGAGGGGTGAAAGAGCCACATGGGTCGCTGACCCCTGCCCTACACCCCCTCCCCGCGTTGTGGGAATGGGTTGTTTAGCGGAGGGATGGCCGGCGGAAAAGAACTGCCTTTGTGTCTGATTGTTGTGCTGTGCAATGCCCTACGCAGCGTCGTCTTGAGGGAAGACGTTGAAACAGCCGACGTCCAGGATGTGAGGAATCTGTTAGATATATTTTCACAACTTTCCCTCTGACAGCAAATTTTCTTTCTGTCTCTGGAACTCGCATTAGTTCCTCCCTTTTCCCCCCCGCCGGCTGCAGCTCCAAGGGAATTAGTCCATATAAGGAGAAACTCTCCGTCCTCTTTAGGTTGTTTTGTTCCTTCCTCCCCACTCCCTCTCTTCAACTGGCTTTCCCTCCTTCCTTTTCCCCTTCCCTTGTTTGCATTTCTCGTTCCTTTCTTTTGGCACCCCCTTCCCCAGTTAATTTTTCTGACTGTGAGGAAGTTTCTCTTTCGTTCCAGGTTGCTTCTCTCCTTTCCATCCGTTGCTTCTTCTCCTGCTTTCTGAATAGATCAGAATAGAGCTAGACGGGACCTTGGAGGTCTTCTAGTCCAACCCCCTGCTTAGGCCGGAAACCCTGCACCACTTCAGACAAATAGTTGTCCAATCTGTTCTTAAAAAACTTCCAGTGTTGGAGCATTCACAACTTCTGGAGGCAAGGAGTTCCACTGGTTTCACTGTCAGGAAATTTCTCCTTAGTTTGATTCAAACTTCCTCAAAACCCCAAACAAGTTACCCAGGCCTAATCCACATATCAAAGGATAAGGTCTGTAAACTCAAGAGTTAATTCAATTAGTTCTCCCGCGGAACTGCGTGTTCACAAGGATAAGCATCATAGCCGAGCTGAAACTAGATTAATCTAGTTAGAGCAAACGGGGGAAATCTATAGAATAGAATAGAATAGAATAGAATAGAATAGAATAGAATAGAATAGAATAGAATAGAATAGAATAAAAATAGGAATTTAGAATAGAATAAGATTTTTAGAATAGAATAAGAAACTAGAATAGAATAGAATAGAATAGAATAGAATAGAATAGAATAGAATAGAATAGAACAGAACTTATAGGTGCTTTTAGATCCTGAGTGACAGGCAGGTGTCTTCCTTGCAGGATGAGACAGAGGTAATCATACCCTGGCTGGAGTGGCGGAGAGTTTTGGGCCGAGGCCAAGCTGGTGGGGGGGGGAATGGGAACGGTTGCGTGCGTGAGCCACTAAGCCTAGGGAGAGCACATGGGCTCGGCCGGAGGGACAGTGGCCCTTTGTGCAAACCTCTCACTGTGCCCATTGTGTGTCTGTCCCCGGGGGTGGCCAAAGAGAGGCCGGGGAATGCCTGTCCTGGGCGAGGCGGCCTCCGCAATGCCCTTGACCCGTCCCTGAATGACCCTCCTCTTACTCTGTCCCTTCCCCTCCCAGCTGGAAGCCACTCTGGACTTCTCCGAGCGCAGGCAGATCCGTTCGGCCATCCGGGAGCTACGCCGGCAGGAGCTGGAGCGCGATGAGGAGGCGCTGGCGTCCAAGCGCTCCCGGACGGAGCGGCAGGAGAACAAGGAGAACCGGCTGAGGTGAGTTGGGGGCCCGCTTCTTCCCTCTGCACCCCACTTTTCTGGCATTGTAACCCTCCTGGGCCAACCTTCCCGAAGCGTTCTTATTTCTTGGTTAAATTTCCTCAGGCAGTCCTCAGCTGGATGGCTGCCTTTGAGCCCAAGGTTTGGGTTGCTAAGTGAGACGGTCGTTCAGTGAGTTTCGTCCCCGTTTTACGACCTTTCTTGCCACTTAATCACTTAATCTTGCCAATTAATCAGTGGAACGACTTGCGTCCAGAAGTTGTGGATGCTCCAAGATTGGAAGTTTTTAAAAAGAAGTTGGATAACTATTTGTCTGAAGTGGTGTAGGGTTTCCTGCCTAAGCAGGGGGCTGGACTAGAAGACCTCCAAGGTCCCTTCCAACTCTTGTTATTCTGTTGTTTGTCCCTTCAGGTCCTGGCAACAAGAGGAGGAACAGCGGCAGCAAAAGTCTCTGGACGCCCTTTCGAGAAAACTGGAGACGATCCAGGATGTGGAGGAGTTGACCAGCTTGGTAGGTCCCTGCTGAATGGGGCTTGACTCTTCCTGACTGCAGAGGAGGCTGGATGGGCATTTCCACATTGCAGTGGGAGCTCAAGGGGGGCATTGTCATAGAGCTCTTCACGTGGGACCATCCCCTGTCCTTCCCGCCGGTCGAAAAAGCCAGAAACTCTGCTGTTAAGCGCTACAAAGCTGCATATAAGTCTAAGTGGTTAGAGTGCAGTACTTGGTTAGCAGCTACTTCTGCTGACTGCCTGCAATTTGAGCAGTTCGAATCTCACCAGGCTCAAGGTGGACTCAGCCTTCCGTCCTTCCGAGGTCGGTAAAACGAGGACCCAGATTGTTGGAGTTTGCAAGCGGAATGCATTGCTACAAATTTGGCTAAAAATGAAAAAAAAAAAAAAAAACAGTCCTACACAAAAATACCGATTTGCATCTCACCAACAGGAGCATTAAAACACCCGAATTTAATTGATATGGATAAGATAATCAGATACAGAGATGTACTAAAAGAACAAGGAAATTTGAAATCAAAACAGGAATTGGAACAGGATTTAAACAGGGGAATTGATTGGTGGACATATATGCAAATTTAGTCTAAACATAAGGAAGATATAAAATTATACAAAATGAGCAACATGAACTGGACAAAATTATACAGTAGGATATATAAATTTTTATTGCGGTATAAAATGGAGGATGAGGCAGTTAAAGTGGTATATAAATCTAAGTTCTATTGCTAGTCCTTCCTTCCTTCCTTCCTTCCTTCCTTCCTTCCTTCCTTCCTTCCTTCCTTCCTTCCTCCCTCCCTCCCTCCCTCCCTCCCTCCCTCCCTCCCTTCTCAGATTGTTGGGAGCAAGAGGCTGACTTTGTAAACCGCTTAGAGAGGGCTGGAAAGCACTGTGAAGCGGTCTATAAAGTCTATTGCTATTTTCCACCAAGAAAATTGCTTGGATTTCCACTCCAGCCGACGGATCTAGGCTCTCCGGGTAGCCTCCCATCAGCACATGGGCCACAAAGGGATCGGGTGGGGGGAAATGATCCGTTTGAACCTTTGCTGACTCTGCTTCCCTTCTCAGCTGCGAGGAACCAGCGAGTACGAAGAACGTAAGCTCATCCGGGCTGCTATCCGCCAGCTGCGCGCGGAAGAAATTGAAGGTACCAGATCCAGCAGGGGTGGAGTGTGGAGAGGGTCACCACAGTCTTCTAAACAAGGTTTTCTAAATCCGGGGTACCCCAACCCCAGGGCCATGGACCAGCAATGGGCCCCAGAATGCCAGCAACGGGCCACACAAACAAGCAAAGCCCCAATCTTTGGGATGTAGGCACCACGTGAAACCACATCCCTTCCGGTCCGTGGAAAAAACTCTCTCCACGGAACCGGTCCCTGGTGCCCCAAAGGTTGGAAGGGGAGGCACTGCTCTGAATGATGCCAGCCTGTTTGAAACAGGTCTTTTTTTCCCTCCCTCCCTCAAGCTGCAAAGTTGGCGGGGAAAGCTTTCCATTACCAAAGGGCCACCGACACGGCTCGGGCATCCAAGGAGCAAGGCGAACATGCTGCAGGGGACAGAAACGCCCAGGTAAGCACTAGCACTAGCAATAGAGCGTAGATTTATATACCGCTTCGCAGTGCTTTCCAGTCCTCTCTCTAAGCAGTTTACAGAGTGAGCTTGTTGCCCCCAACAATCTGGGTCCTCATTTTATGGAAGGACGGGAGGCTGAGTCAACCTTGAGCCAGTCAGGATCGAACTGTTGGCAGTCAGCAGAATTAGGAAGGAAGGAAGGAAGGGCAATAGCACTTAAGACTTATATACCGCTTCACAGTGCTTTCCAACCCTCTCTAAGCGGTTTACAAAGTCAGCCTCTTCCCCCTAACAATCTGGGTTGCCTGCAGGACTGCACTCTAACCACTGCGCCACCGTGGCTCATGCTAGGAGAAGAAGGCAAGGAGGCTGCCCCTCAATTGGGAGGCACCCCCGGAGTGTGAGACCTTTTCCATCTCTGCCGTAAATTCTTCCTTGGTGGCCCTCTCAGGTGGCTTTTGGGGCTGCGCTGCCCCAGTCTTGCACTCCGTACATGCTTTATAATTGCAATACCCATGATTTCATCTGACAAGGCAGGACTGCCTTTGCAAATCTGGTCTCTCCGTCTCTGGAGGGGCGCCCTGTTGGAGAAGATTTGTGCCTTGAGAATAACTTCCCCATTTCCCCCACCAGAGGGCAGCCTTTTCCTAGTTGATGGTTTAGGGCTTCTTTCTACTACCCTGTTTCCCCGAAAATAAGATTATCCCCTGATAATAAGCCCAATCGGGCTTTTGAGCGCATGCGCTAAAATAAACTTCCCCCTGAAAATAAGCCCTCCCTGAAAATATTTAAACGCAGAGCTGGAAATCAGGTAAGACGGCAAGAGGAGCCCCGTCTTGCTCCATGCACCCCAAAATAATAAGACCTCCCCGAAAATAAGGCCAAACGCTTATTTCGGGGTTCAAAAAAATATAAGACAGGGTCTTATTTTCGGGTAAACACGGTAGATAGATAGATAGATAGATAGATAGATAGATAGATAGATAGATAGATGTTAGATAGCAGAGAGAGATAGTAGATAGATAGATAGATAGATAGATAGATAGATAGATAGATAGATAGATGATAGATAGCAGAGAGAGAGAGAGAGAGAGAGAGAGAGAGAGAGAGAGAGAGAGATACCCTGTTTCCCCCAAAATTATCCCCTAATAATAAACCCAATCGGACTTTTGAGCGCATGGCAATAAGGCCAAGCGCTTATTTCAGGGTTCAAAAAAAAAAAAAAATATAAGACAGGGTCTTATTTTTGGGGAAACATGGTAGTTCTGGCTATTGCTGGGGGATTAATGGCTTTTAATATTAACGGGGAATCCAGGATCACTTAACAACAGAAATGTCGGCCTCTACTGTGGCCATAAGTCCAGGACGAGCTGTAATAGGGCTTCCCAGCGTATGCCAACAAGGACCGGACTCTCTGCGTGCTTAGGGTTTCTCTGAACAGATCTTGGGTGGGCTGAGGGTTCATTTTCCTTTCGGCCTCCTCCAGGTGCAGAACCGAGCGGGGCAGGAGGTGATCGAAAGCCAGATCCGGGAGCAGCTGGATCCCAAGGCGGCCGATGGTCCAGGTGAGGCCAGGCTGAAGATCTCCGCAGGAGGCACTCACAGGAGTGGGCTGGGTGGGAGGCCGGCAGAGGAGGTATTCAGCCGGTTCGGGGGAATCGGTAGTGACAACCTGCAGATGGGACCGTCCACCCACCTATATCACTATGTTTTTGATGCTGCACGCATGTGGACTGCACGAGAGAGAGAATGGCCCTGTTTTGTGATGACACACGCGTGTGCACGCACTCACGTTTCCGGTGCTGGGCAAACCTGTTGCTACAATATGTGAACCCCCCCCCTCTGGAGGCCTGGCACAGAGCCCAGCCTGTTGGCACGGAAGGCGCTCGTAGATTGGATTGAGGCGGAAAGCTGGAGCCCGCAGATGCCTTGAACTATAACATTGTTGGGGATGATGGGAGTTGTGGGTCCACCACAATGCTTGGCTGCTCCTTCTGAGGGAGCTCCTCCTGAGCTCCTTTCCCTCTCCCCCCCCCAACAGAGTCTTCTTTGGGGACCGTTCTGCTCCTGGAAGCCATCCCCAGCCACCGGCCTTCCGAGTCGGCTCCTTTCCCAGACAGCGAGGCGAGCGGTGAAGACCCCGGGCTCAATTCCCATGAGCAGGATTCCGGCTCCCAACCACAGCCTTCTACCCAGGAGGAGGAGGAGGAAGAGAAGGAGGAAGAAGAAGAAGAAGAAGCTGGATTCCTGGCACCCCGCAAAGTCCAGGAGGGGCTGAACTCCTCCGAAGGGGAAGCTTCAAGGAAAGAGGAGCAGCTGGAGATGGGCAGCGTTGTAGGGGAGGCCCCCCCAAAAGAAGAGCCCCTCCTGAGCCAGGAGAGAGAGGTACTTTGGGGAAATTCCAGTTGGCAGCGAATTGGGGGTGGGGGCAACCCTGCCAAGAATGGACTCCCCAGCGTCTGGCACACAAATAGACACACCCCTCTTCCCTTGGATGGGGAAGCTTATGACAGTCACCTGGGCAATGGACGTGCAGAAGCTGGACACATCTGGATCTCCCAAAGAAAAATTGCCCCTCCTTGAACGGTGGACGCTTACATCTCCCTCTCCCTCCCTCCCACCCACCTCCAGGCGGTCCGCCAAACAGAAAGGTTGGGGATCACTGTTTGGGATGGCTTCTAGTGGCCATGAGTTACCCAGGTGTAGGCCCATTTCGGGAACCATCTCTGCTGATTTTCTGGGGGGGGGGAGGTCATTTTTGGAAAGTTGAGAATAGCGAACACGGCTGCCCTTTCAATTTCCCCACGACCGATGTTAATTTGACTTGGCTTAAGGTTTTTAAGTGGGACGTGTGTGGCTCAGTGGCTAAAACACTGAGCTTGTCGATCGAAAGGTCGGCAGTTCAGCGGTTCGAGTCCCTAGTGCCGCATGATGGGGTGAGCTCCCGTGACTTGTCCCAGCTTCTGCCAACCTAGCAGTTCAAAAGCACGTAAAAAAAAAATGCAAGTGGGAAAATAGGGACCACCTTTGGTGGGAAGGGAACAGCGTTCCGTGCGCCTTTGGCATTGAGTCATGCCGGCCACATGACCACGGAGACGTCTTCGGACACCGCTGGCTCTTCGGCTTTGAAATGGAGATGAGCACCGCCCCCTAGAGTCGGGAACGACTAGCACATATGTGCAAACCTTTACCTTGAAGATTTTTAAAATCTCGAGCCGAGAGGAAGGAAGGGAGAGAAATATTTAGGGGATGCCAGGGACACTGGCTGTGTGGAATCCCCCTCCCCATCCCAGATTAAACCCATTGGTTGAGGGAGGGGCGGTATAAATACGGGGCGGTTTGGCTTCCCTTCTGGGCTCCTCAATGCTGCAGCCCATATTGAGGGCCAGGGGGTGGGGGCAGAATCCTGTTCTCATTGCTTTTCTTCCACCCCCCCTCCCTCCCAGATTGTGCCTCAGGCCCCAGAAGAGGGAAGAGAAGGTGCTGCTGGCCAGGAGGGAGACAGGCCAGGTAAGGGGGTAAAGGCAGCTCTGCCGGAAATGTTGCTCTCGGAGCTGGCTTGTTTTTCTTGCAGACGTTTTGCGACCCTACTAGGTAACATCATCAGTGCTAGAAAGGAGTGAGGTTTGTGGAGAGGAGGAGGAGAACTGTGGGGTCCTCGGTGCTTTCTGAGCTTGCTGGTTTTCTTGAAGACGTTTCGTCACCCAACTAGGTAACATCATCAGCCACAAGACCACCAAGCTCAGAGAGCAGGGAGGACCCCCACATTTCAGGGGTCGCCCCAAAGCTGTTTCTGCTCCTAAACCCTCAGCTCTGGTTCCCTGGACTGTCTTGCTGCTGGCTTCTCTTTCCTGGGAAGATGTTTGGCCTGCAGGGAGGGGGCAGGGAAAGCGCTTTCTGCAGGGTCTCCTTGCTCTAAAAGATCTCCCCGCCCCCCAGCCCCAATCCTGGCTCCCGGCCCCTTTGCCCTGCTGCCTCTGGTCTCCAAGGGAGGCCGCGGGCGATGGGAGGCCGCTCTGCCGTTCCTGCCCAGAAAGGGAATTTACTTTTCAGAGTTGAACCTTTCACATTCTTTCACCCAATAAGGTCAGGAACATCTCTTCCCTCGCTCCCTCCTTCCTTGGTTGAGGCCCTCTCCTTTATTTGTGAAAGCCCCTTTCCTCCTTCTCCCTTTCCTTTCCTTTCCTTTCCTTTCCTTCCCTTCCCTTCCTTTCCTTTCCTTTCCTTTCCCTTCCTCTTCATTCCCTTCCTTTCCTTTCCTTTCCTTTCCCTTCCTTTCCTTTCCTTTCCCTTCCTCTTCATTCCCTTCCTTTCCTTTCCTTTCGTTTCCCTTCCTTTCCTTTCTTGTCCCTTCCCTTCGCTTCCCTTCCTTTCCTTTCCTTTCCTTTCCTTTCCTTTCCTTTCCCTTCCTCTTCATTCCCTTCCTTTCCTTTCCTTTCCTTTCCTTTCTTTTCCCTTCCTTTCCTTTCTTGTCCCTTCCCTTCCTTTCCTTTCCTTTCTTTTCCCTTCCTTTCCTTTCCTTTCTTTTCCCTTCCCTTCCCTTCGCTTCCCTTCCTTTCCTTTCCTTTCCTTTCCTTTCCTTTCCTTTCCTTTCCTTTCCTTTCCTTTCCCTTCGCTTCCTTTCCTTTCCTTTCCTTTCTTTTCCCTTTCTTTCCTTTCCTTTCTTTTCCCTTCCCTTCGCTTCCTTTCCTTCCCTTCCCTTCCCTTCCCTTCCCTTCCTTTCCTCTTTTCCCTTTTCTCTTTCTTCTTTCTCCTATTTCCCCCTCTGGAGTTTTGGTGGGCACTTGGAGGTGCTTTCCTGGAAGTCCCTCAACTGGAAGGAGGAAGGAGGTTTAGGCAGGGAGCATGGTTCCCGTCCTTCTGGATCCTAAACAGCTGTTATTTATTGGTCTTTCTCTCTCGCCAGTTTCCCTGACTGACCCCGGGTGGTTTTAATGTTTACGGAGAAATCCTGCAAAGTGGTTTTGTGTGGAGGGTTTTGCGGAGGGGGTCTTGGTACTTTCCAGACACTTTCCCTTTCCTTGGTGATCTGGGGGGGGGGGAGGCAGAGGAGAGGTCATTCTGCAGCCCCCTCTTTATCCTAAGACCTGTTCAGCTGAGTTTTGAAGGCATTGTGGAAAATCTTCTCTCACTCACACAGTTCTAATTCTTTCCCCTTCCTCTCCTGCCACGGCCCCAAATCATTTTATTCCTTGGCTCACTGGCTCAAGCGGACTGCCGCCCCCAGTTCTCCTTGTATTGGCTTCTTTTGGGGGGTGGGGAGCAAAGCTGCCTTGTATTCGCCCAGGCGCCTTTGTGGGGGGCACCGCCCGTGTCCTGCCCCCTGTTCTTCTTTGAGACAATTTTTGGCTGACCTCTCTTGGAAGCAGGAGCCAGGCATCCGTCAAGGCAACGCTTGACGTATGATCTGTCTTGCTGGTGGGACAGGAGCCTTTGAACGGTGGGGAGGAGCTGTGAGGGATGAGCAGGACTGGGAGGGGGGGGCTGGAGGCCAGCCTGGGCCACGGAGCTCAGCTGAGGACAAGAGGGAGTGAGCCTCGCTGGATAGCCGGCCCGACCCGGGGAATGGGGGAAGGGGATTTGCGGCCACCCTGAAATGGGTTGGAGGAACTCCAGCTGCGACCAGCTGTGCCTTTGAAGGGCAGTTTCCTTGACTGGGTGGCCTGGGGGAGGGCTTTGCCGGGCATCTGCTAGTGGAGGGGGTGCCAATTCCTAGAGTTCTCCCCCCCCCCCCATGTGTGGCAAGTTGGCTGTGGCAAATTGTTTAAAATGAGTTGGCCATGGCAAGTTGGATACGATGACTTGGCCATGCCAAGTTGACTATCACGAATTGGCCATGCCAAGTTGACTATCATGAGTTGGCCATGCCAAGTTGGCTATAATGAGTTGGCCATGCCAAGTTGGCTATGATGAGTTGGCCATGGCAATTTGGCTATAATGAGTTGGCCATGACAAGTTGGCTACGATGAGTTGGCCGGCCCAGTTGGCTATAATGAGTTGGCCATGACAAGTTGGCTACGATGAGTTGGCCATGCCAAATTGGCTATGATGATAGAGTTGTGAAGTATTCTGGGATCTCTGAATGGTTGCAAGATCGAGGTGGGAGGAGAGTTTGGCTCGTGGGATCCAGGCCCAGGGATCTGGTCACCGCCATTTAGCCACATCGGTGTCTGCCCGTGAGAGGCTGAATCCCTTCCTCTCTTAATGCAACTTCTGTTTTCTCATCTTAATGCTTGTTTAGCAACTGGAGCCTCCCAAACGGTAGAAACGGACGGCTACAACGTTCCTCCGAAGCCACCTGGTGCAGGTAATCCTCTCAGCCTCTTGTTGGGTCTTTCCCCCAATCAGCCCCGGTTGAGGATAATCTGCCGGACGCCTCCTTTGCTGCGGGCCTCTCTGGCAAAACCAAGGAAAGGGTTCGGCGGTGCTCCTCAACCTTGGCTTCAACTGGGGAATTCTGGGAATCGAAGTCCCACCTGTCTTCAAGATGCCCAGGTTGAAAACTCTGGGATGCATGGGGGGGGGGGGGGCGGGGAGGCTGTGCTATGGTGGAATGGGACCCAACTCGCTGCTGGACAATTTAACAATGCTATTTAATTATTTAATTTTTTTTAAAAAATTAGTTTTTGCCATTCACATTTTGTTCTGTTCCTCCTTCTGCATCCTTTCTTTAATGAGTCTATTCCACCATTTCTTTGATATTAATGTCTCTAGTCTCGCACTGAGTTGTCCTGCCACGAGTTGACCGTGGTGAGTTGGTCTTGATGAGTTGGCCATGGCAAGTTGGCCATGGTTAGTTGGCCATGGTGAGCTGACCACGGCGAGTTGATTTTGATGAGTTGACCATGGTGAATTGACTATGGTGAGTTGGCCATGGCAAGTTGGCCATGGTTAGTTGGCCATGGTGAGCTGACCACGGCGAGTTGATTTTGATGAGTTGACCATGGTGAGTTGGCCATGGTAAGTTGGCCATGTTGAGTTGACCGTGTTGAGTTGACCGTGTTGAGTTGGTCATGGTAAGTTGGCCATGGCGAGTTGACCGTGTTGAGTTGACTGTGGTTAGTTGGCCATAGCAAATAGTCATAGACCCGCCTCTCTTCCCAACCTCGCCAGAGCTTCTCTACTGGTTTCCAACCTTTCTGGGTTAAGCAGATCCTAATTGGGGTTGGGTGGGGGGCAGTCAGAGGGGTCTCCATTACAAATGTCCCCGTTATCTTAGGAGTGGGACAATGGCCAAGTCTCCAAAGTCCACTCAGGGTGCTACAGGGTAGACCCTTGCCCCACTCCTTAACGTATCGGGGACATTTATAGGTGGGCATCCCTCTGACTGCCTCCCCCCCCCACCCTGGTTGGGACCTGCCTAGCCCAGAAAGGCTGAAGACTTAGCGGAGAAGCCCTGGTGAGGTTGGGAAGAGAGGCAGTGATGGATGATCCCGTTCTTTCCTTTTTTTGGAAAGAAGGCAGATTTTTCTGAATATAACTGGGAGGGAAGCGGAGGACGATGCTGAGCGCTTTGCTTTCCTGGGGCGGAAACTCTCCCATCCCACCCCCCACCCCCAAAGCCTGGCAGGGCTCCCAGCTGCTTGAGATAAAACATTCTCCGCTCCCAGGCTGGTCCTCCCTCCACTGACATCTCCCTCTCCCTCCCTCTCTCCAGAGCTGTGCCGGGAGCAGCAGCCCTTCCAAAGAGCCGGCTCCATCCGCGAGCGCGCTCGCAAATTCACCTCGGACCCCCCAAACCCTCCAGCTGCGCCCCCGAAGGGAGAAAAGGCCGGCAGAGGGCTCCCCGCCCTGCCACAACACCATCTTCTGCCTTCCCATCACGCGGCCAACTCACCCTTGCGGGACCGTGGCGGCACTGCCGTTCGGACGCTCCAGGCTGGCAGCAAGGCGCAGGAGGCAGCCCGGACCGGCCCTTCTCACGCCAAGGCGGGAGCGGGCAGCAGGCCCCCTTCGCAGGCTCCGTCCATCCCTAAAGAGGCAGGCGGTCCCCAAGGGCGGATCCAGGGCAGCCAATGGCAGGAGAGGAAGCTGGGCCCCGCCCGGTCTGGCGTTGAAAATGCCAAGGGGGGATCCACGGACTCAGAGGTGCTCCGTAACCGGCAAAGCGGCTCGGCCCACAACCCGGCAGGCTCCCTGCTCCGCCGTCTGGCTGCCCACCCTGACGACGAGATGAAGACCCTCCTGACCATTGAAATCAAGGACAGCCGCCATCAGCCTCTGCGGGGCCACCTGGCGGGACCCCCCGGGAACCAGCGAGCAGGTGAGGGGGCCCCGCGGTGGTTGGAGGGCGAGGTTGCTTCGGATTCTCACCTTTTCCCCTCTTTTGTGGCGTAGGAAGAAAGGTGGCCTATGTTTCTCTCAGGGGGGGGGTCCCTTGCAAAGCGGGGGGTGGGTAGGTGGGAAATACCCTGCTCCAGGCAGCTGTGGACGTTTCCAGGAAGGACAGAAAAAACGGAGGTAGGCAGGGAAAAGGGAGGGAATGCAAAAAAAGAAAAGGAAAGAGAGAAAATATTGCACTTCTGGTTTTGTAAGGGATGAAATGTGTAGCTTTTCTGGGGTCCAGAGCTAGAGAGCCTTTGGTTCGGGATCTCAGGGCTGCCTTTGCAGGTGTCCCCCAAAATGGCATTTTGGTTCAATTAAAGTAATTGCTGGGCGTTTTTGGGGAGCGACGAGGCTTTTGGGTAAGGTCACGAGTGGATAAATGACTCCCGTGGAGGGTGCAAGACCATGTTAATTGTCAAGAAGGCCTTCCTTCCTTCCTTTATCTCTTCTTTCTTTCTTTCTTTCTTTCTTTCTTTCTTTCTTTCTTTCTTTCTTTCTTTCTCTTTCTTGCTTTCTTTTTCTCTTTTTCTCTTTTTTTCTTTCTTGCTTTCTTTCTCTTTCTTTCTCTCTTCCCTTCTGTCTTGTCTCTCTTCTTCCTTCCTTCCTTCCTTCTCTCTTTCTTTCTCTTTCTCTCTTTCTTTCTTTTTTCTTTTTTTCTCTCTTTCTTCCTCCCCTCCCTCCCTTCCCTTTGTCTTGTCTCTCTTCTTTCTTCCTTCCTTCCTTCTTTCCTTCCTTCCTTCCTTCATCTCTTTCTTTCTTTCTCTTTCTTTCTTGCTTTCTTTCTCTCTCTTTCTTCCTCTCTTCCCTTCTGTCTTGTCTCTCTTCTTCCTTCCTTCCTTCTCTCTTTCTTTCTCTTTCTTTCTTTCTTTCTTTTTTCTTTCTCTCTCTCTCTTTCTTCCTCCCTCCCTCCCTTCCCTTTGTCTTGTCTCTCTTCTTTCTTCCTTCCTTCCTTCTTTCCTTCCTTCCTTCCTTCATCTCTTTCTTTCTTTCTCTTTCTTCCTCTCTTCCCTTCTGTCTTGTCTCTCTTCTTCCTTCCTTCCTTCCTTCCTTCCTTCCTTCCTTCCTTCCTTCCTTCCTTCCTCCTCCCTCCCTCCCTCCTTCCCTCCTTCCTTCCTTCTTTCCTTCCTTTCTCTTTCTTTCTCTCTCTCTTTCTCTCCCTCCCCCCCTTCCTTCCCCTCTCTCTCTCTCTCCCTCCCTCCCTCCCTCTCCCCTTTCGTTCCCTCGGCTGACTCTTTCTTCCTTCTCTTCTGCGCTCTGCAGATCCGGCTGATCCCAGCAAACACCTGAAAGTTGGGCAGCCGGAGGTGGGCTTGCACTGCTCCAAGGGAGCCCACCCCACTCCCCCCTCCCACCCCCCACCCCCACTCCAGAGCAGTTCCCGATTGAAAAGTTAGCTGCAAACTGCAGCTAAGTTCGCAGTTCGTGGCCAACTTTGGGTTCCTGCAGTGAGTGAAGTCCCCGAGGCTGGAAATTTTCCTATTTTGGGCGAAATCACTTCTGCACGCAACGGGCCCCAGCTGATGTTTATCAACTGAACTGGATGGAAAGTTTTATTGGTGCTGTGTCTGTGTGTGTGTGTGTGTATTTTAAATCCTGGCACCGACTCCTCCTTTTGCAGCTGAGAAAACCTGTTCGTTGCCCATATAAGAGGTTCACCCTCCGAAATTCTACAGCTGGCTAAAAATCTAGCTTTTAGAAACGGCTCTGCGGATGATGCTGCCCTCACCCGTATAGATACTGAGAGATGCACGTTCCTCGTGGTTGTGTTGTGTTGTGTTGCACAGCTGCCTTGTATGTTCCACAGCTTACGCTTTTCCGTTCGTATCGCACCCGTTTGTGAGCTCTTCGGCTTCGCTCGGGAGACCGGTTGGTCGGCCTGTAGCTTTGCACTTTGCGTGACCTGCCGACCCATCCTTCCGCCCTGAACTACAATCCCCATCATCCCCGGCCAAGCCCTTGCCCCTCGGGAGGCCCGAAGGAGCTTGGCATTGGCTTAAGAGTGCAGGATTCTGCTTGAGGGAAGGGTATTTCGAAAGGCGCAAATAGGTTTAAACGAAGCATGTTGGTCTTGACGGCATTGTTAAAAAATCATGATACGTAGGTCGCCCCTTTCGACTTACGACCGCGATTAAGCCCCAAATCCGTTGTTAAGCAAGACAGTTGCGTTCAGCCGAGTTTTAACCCCCCCATTTTACAACCTGTCTCGCCCCTAATTGTGAAAACCCCAAGGTTCTTCAACTGCTTGACTGTAACTTGTTGCTGTATCCTTATGATTTGTATTGATCGTTTCCTAGTACGATTTGATTGCTTTATTTGGACCCTATGACTATCATTAAGTGTTGTACTTTATGATTCTTGACGAATGTATCTTCTCTTTTATGTACACTGAGAGCCTTTGCACCAAAGACAAATTCCTTCTGTGGTCCAATCACCACTTGGTCAATAAAGAATTCTATCTATCTATCTATCTATCCATCCATCCATCATCCATCCATCTATCTATCTATCTTTCTACCAGTATCTATCTATATTATCAATCTATCATCTAATATCATCTATTGTCCCTATCTATCTATCTATCTATCTATCTATCTATCTATCTATCCTACCTACCTACCTACCTACCTACCTACCTACCTACCTACCTATCAGCCATCCATCCATCCATCCATCCATCCATCTATCTTTCTACCAGTATCTATCTATATTATCAATCTATCATCTAATATCATCTATTGTCCATTTCCATCTATCTATCTATCTATCTATCTATCTATCTATCTATCTATCTATCTATCTATCCTACCTACCTACCTACCTACCCTACCTACCTACCTATCAGCCATCCATCCATCCATCTATCTATCTATCATCCATCCATCCATCAGCTGTGCCCGCGATCATTGGAACCTTATTTTTTACTTTCTTAAAGCATTTTTTTACTACCGTGTTTAGGCGAACCGGCCCCGAACCGGTAGCATTTCACCCCTGTCCTCAACCCCTGGTCTGTTGGATGGGCACCAGGTCGTGGCATGCCAGAAAATCAGGCTGTGCAAACAGGGGAAGCCCCATCTGTCTGTCTGTCTGTCTGTCTGTCTGTCTATCTATCTCTATCTCTATCTCTATCTCTATCTCTATCTCTATCTCTATCTCTATCTCTATCTCTATCTCTTTATCAGAATGTCCCAAAAAGTGATCAGGCCACCCTGGGGGGAAATTTGCAACCGTCCTAAATAACATGCCGGTTGCCAAGCGTCCCAAATTTGGGGGGTGAGGGATTGGGGGAGGGGGGAGGCAGAATGCTAACTATTAAGGGGAGCCCCTTTCCCCTTTTTTTCGATCTGGTTTACAGCCCGCTCGTCCTGGAAAACTTGAGAGAGATTAACCCTGTTTCTTCCGCGTCCCTGGAAGATCCTTTGATCCTTCTCGGACAAAGTTGGACTGATCCGGAGAAACATTTTGGAACTCTTTAGCTTCACGTCCCCTCTTAAACCTCTTGCGCGGTCTCTGAGGCTCTGTTGTGCGTGCAGCGCTCGCACGAAGCAAGAACTCGAAACGGCTCCATCCAAATCCTGGTTAATCTTTTCTCGGCAAGCCCATCTTCTCGCCATAACCCTTTGGAGGGGGTGGAGCCCGTCTCTCACCCCCTCTTTTCCTCTTTCCCCAAACCCGCAGAGCTCACCTTGGGACTGAGGAACTCCCCGCTGCGAATCACCACCTCCAGCCATGGCAGCTCCAGCGGCAGCTTTCAGAAGGTGAGTCCGTCTCCCTTTCGTCGGGGCCTCTCCGGATTCCGCCTGCAGGAAGAGGCTGCTTTTGCGCGGCTCAGCTGTTGTGGAAGGGGGGCAGGGGAGAAGCCGGATGGCAGGGGAGGAACCTTTCGGTTCCGGAAGGGGATATTTGTCCGGTGGTCCAAATTCTGTGTTGGCACCGTCAAGATCTGGCAGGTTGGAAGCAATATGGGCAAGAACGGAGGGGAGATCGGTCTCGTCTTTAAAGCAGCCGTGTCTTTTTTTTCAGGCTGTCGATAGTTAGAATTAGAGTCGCGTGCTGCGGTGGCCTAGAGGCGGAGCTCTGGCCTCACAATCAAGAGGCTGTGAGTTCGATCCTAGGTAGAGGCTGATATTTCTCTCTGAGCACATTGAGAATACATCTGCCGAATATTTGCTGAATATAACTCTGGATTGGCGACAGGAAAGGCATCCGGCCAGTAAACCCCTCAGCTCCATTTGGTTGCCCAAGATTCCACCCCGCAAGTGATTATGGGGTCGTTAAAAGAGGATGATGATAATAGTTAGAATTAAAGTTAACTTTATATTTTGGGGGGATGACATTGTGCCTCGGTTATTCAGTGGCTCAAGTCTTCCGTCCTTCCGAGGCCGGTTAAAACGAGGACCCCAGATTGTTGGGGTTTGCAAGAGGCCGTCTCTGTAAACCGCTTAGAGAGGGCTGGAAAAGTTCGATTGCTATTGCTAAGTGAGTTTTGCTCCCATTTTACGACCTTTCTTGGCCGCCGTTGTTAAGCGAACCACCGCCATCGTTAATTTAGTCACACAGTACGTTAAAAACGAATCTGGTTTCCCCGTTGACTCCGCTTGTCAGGACGTCATAAATATGAAACCCGTTGCCAAGCATCCGAATTTTTGGTCCGGTGCGTGACCAACGGGGACGGCTGGCAGCGGTCGTAAGTGTGGAAACACGGTCGTAAGTCCCCTTTTTTGGCACTGCTGTAACTCCAAACGGGTCACTAAACGAAATGTTTGAGACTACCTGTATTTCTTTTGTTAAAAAAAAAATAAAGTTTGGTGTTTGAAAGAGATGATTGCAATTTTAGCCTGGGAATTAGAAACCCCGTCAGGAGTCGCTTCCACGCCCCCCCCCCAAATTCATCTCTGGTTGCAGTGATGGCAGGAGCCCCCCCCTCGCCCCCCCCCCCCGGTGTCCAGGCCGATTAAGCTAAGCCTGGAGCTGACCTGCCTTGTCCCTCTTAAAAGGATGACGTTTGGCGGCTTAGAAAATCCTTCCGGCTGTACAGAAGGCCTTAGGTTGCCCAGCAGAAGCAGCCCCCCGGAGAAGCCCCCTCCCCCTGCCCAGGTGAGGAAGTAACCAAGATGGGACTTACAAGTGGGGGGGGGAGCAGCCAGGATTGCGAGGTCTTGGGTGCGATTCGGGATGCAGAAACTGAAAAGGGCAGAAGCGAGGCGAGCGGTCAGGCTGGAGAATCCGATCCCCCGCCGAGTCCTGCATTATTCAGGCCGCCGGGGACGGAGACCGGGAAGAGCTGCTCAGTGTGAGCGGGATGGGCCTCCTCCCAACTCTCTGCTAGGACCTGCGAGAAATGCCCCCCCTCTCTCCCCGGTCTCCCGCAGGTGGGTGAGTCCAGGGATCCCCCTCTCGGGCTGAAAGTATTTGAAAGGGAGTGGGGCGGGGGGGGGGCTCAGTTCTTCTCCTCCTCGGCCGTCCCGTGGGATTTTTGCCTTGTGCCGGAGCCCCCGGCTTGGCCCTGCTCGGGAGCGAAGGTGGGTGGGGGATGATGGGGTTCAGGTCGCAAAAGGGGATCACGTGACCTTGGGGACACAGCAACGGTCATAAACATGAACCAGTGGCCAAGCGGTCCGAATCTTGATCACATGTTGATGGGGATCGAAAAGTCTCTCTCTCTTTCTTCTCTCTCTCTCCTCTCTCTCTGCCTCTCTCTCTCTTTTCCCTCCTGCTTTCTCTCCCTCTTTTCCCTCTCCCTCTTTCTCTCTTTTTCTCTTTCTCCCTTTCTCTCTCCTCTCTCTCTCTTTTTCCCTCTCTCTCCCTCTCTCTTACTCTTTCTCCCTTTCTCTCTCTTCTCTCTCTCTTTTCCCTTTCCCTCTTTCTCTCCCTCTCTTTTCTCTTTCTCCCTTTCTCTCTCTCCTCTCTCTCTTTTCCCTCTCTCTCTCTTTTCTCCCTCTCTCTCTCTTTTCTCTCCTCTCTTTTCCCTCCCCCTCTCTCTTTTCTCTTTCTCCCTTTCTCTCTCTTCTCTCTCTTTTCCCTCTCCCTCTTTCTCTCTCTTTTCTCTTTCTCCATTTCTCTCTCTTCTTTCCCCTCTTTCTTTCTCTTTTCCTTCTCCCTCTTTTTCTTTTCCTTTCTCTTTCTCTCTTTCTCCCTTTCTCTTTTCCCTCCCTTCTCTCTCTCCCCTCTGTCTCTTTTTCTCTTTCTCTCTCTTTTCCTTCTCCCTCTTTCTCTCTCTCTCTTTTTCTTTTCCCTCTCCTCCTTTCTCTCTTCTCTTTCTCTCTCTCCTCCCTCCCTCATTCGCTTTGCAGAATCCTCTGGCCTGCCATAAGGAGCTTTTCTTAATGGATGAGGCCCAGGTGGTCCTTTGGGTGAAGGCATATTGTGTAAGAAGATGTGGGTGGTACCCTATTGTACAAGTGTGTGAGACAGATTGAGCGTTGAGCACTCAGTCACTTTATTGCCTTTACCTGCTGTTCAGATTTGTCTGGGTTTGAGTTCTGGGGTAGGAGACCCCCTTTTCCTCACCCCACCCCCACCCTTTCAGACAGTACTTCTCACCCCCGAACTCTTTCAAAGCGTCTCAGGGAAGACAGTCTGGCCACTCATCTCTCCACAACAACACAACGACACTCCGCAGAGTGTGAGGCCAAGGGAAGGGACCCCTTGCAAAAGGAAGGTTGTTTTCCTGTCGCTGGACAAGCCCCAGCTCCTCCTCTACCCCTCCCCTCCCCTCGACCAGCCGGGTCGCTTGGCTCCCATCCCAGCCCCCTGTGCTTGTCTGTCACGGGGAAATGCCACCCAGGACGGAGAGCTTCTCCGCGACCAGAATAGCCGACCACTGACATCAAGACTCGGCCCACCGTCCAACCCACCTTGTGACCCGCGGACCAAGGCAGGCAGCCGAGAAGACCGGGGTCTGCTTTCTCTCGGGACTCGGCCTGGCCTGCACCTCGAGGGAGCTCTCCGCCACCCCTGAACGGCCCTGCTTTTTGTTTCGCACCTCGCCTTGGCATCATGCCTGGGGGTGCCCTACCCCCGATGTGGAAGAAAGGCAGGAGTCGTCTGCCGCCAGCCCCGAGGACCAGGAGTTGCAAGGCACCCCTCGCCAGATCCTGGAACAGCGGGTGGCCGAGGCGAAACGCGTGGTGAGCCTCCTGGTCCTCGACCATCGGCCACCCTGCGCCAGGAGGCCGCGACGCTGCGGGCGGAACAGCAACACCTCCGCGAGCACATGGAGAAGCTCCGGCAATTCCTGTGAAGCAGGAGAAAGAGCCCAGCACAGGCGGGGCAAACGTCAGAAGAACCGTGCACCCATGCCGAGGGCACCGAGACGGCCAAGGAGCCAGCAACCCACCCTCCAACCTCCGCCGACCCCGCGGAAGCCTTCCGAAGTGCCTGTGTCCAGCAACAGCAGTTCCGGGAGCCCCTCGGCTGAAGGGAGCAGCGAGTAGTTTTGGGGAAGGGTTATTCGTGCCCGCCCACCCACCTACTTCTTCTTGGAGCAGAAGGGCGCGGCTGGGCCCTGCTCTCCTCCTGGCACGAAGAAGGAACAAAGGACTCTTCGGCCCTCCTGGTCAGCACCTTAAAACACCCACCATCCGGGTCTCTCCTCCGAAGAACCCCCCCCGAATCTCGGGACTCTTTTTTTTTTTGAGGGCCCCCCCAGAGAGATTCCCACTTTCCC